>NC_057809.1:69143673-69341165 GCF_018294505.1 Triticum aestivum | reverse complement strand
GCCGGCAGCAGCCCCTGTTCCCCCCCACCAGCTGAGGGCGCGATCAGATCTTTCTAGAGGTACGTTTTTTAATGGCACGAACGGCTCCCTAGATCTTCTGGAATTCCCCTTTTTTTACTATTGCTGCCATGCCAAGATCTCGTGGGTTCTCCGTGGTTCTTTACTGACCGAACCAATCTCTGCGCCTCCTATTCTTTTTTTTCTGTCTCTGTGCAGAGCCGGCGCCGGGATGGCCAGACTAATGGGCGGCTCTGCTGGCTTCCATGTGCAGGGGGCACACATGCAGGCGTCTCGCCCGCCCTCTCTCTCCTTCAGAACCTGCGCCCAGCTCGAGATCTCCAGGTGAAGTTGCAGCTCTCTTTCTCACAGGGTCAAGCTAAGCCTGTCACAAATGTTTGCTGTAATAATAAGTAATTCTATGGCCTGCCGTCGTCTAAATTGTAAGCATATATGACCTGGGGCCATGTCTGCCATGATCATTCAGTTTGTGAGATGTTCACCTTCATCTTTCTTTTTCGATGATTTTTTTTTGTCTTCATGAGTATTTTTTTAAGCCAATGTTGAATTTTCTAATGGATCCATCTAAGAAATTGAAAACGTGTTAAAACCTACCAGTTGGTTGCTATTGGTTACTTGATGAAATCGCAAGCTTTGGTGATAAATCCTGAAATGCCGGTCTTCATTGTTTAAGCTGATGACACCATGTTGGTTATGCTGCAGATTTTGCGCTATCCCTCGTTTCATGGGCGTGAAGGCTGTCAGTGCTTCCCAACAGCATATTAGGCACAGGTTCAGCTCCATCAGAGCCTCTGCCCTCCCATGCATGCAGGATGACACCACGAGGTACTTTGATTTCGTGGTCATCGGCAGTGGTGTCGCTGGCCTAAGGTATGCCCTAGAAGTCTCGAAGCACGGCTCTGTTGCTATCATCACCAAAGCAGAGCCTCATGAGAGCAACACCAACTACGCGCAAGGCGGCGTCAGTGCCGTTCTGTGCCCCAAGGATTCTGTAGAAAGCCATATGCAAGACACAATTGTTGCAGGGGCTTATCTCTGCGACGAGGAGACCGTCAGGGTGAGTTTAGCCTCCGTGTCACAAGCGCTGTGGTTGCTTCTAGTGGATCCTTGCCTGTTATTGGTTCATAACTCTTGGTTGCTAACACCTGTCTTGTCTTTCAGATAGTATGCACAGAAGGTCCTGAGCGTGTCAAGGAGCTAATAGCCATGGGTGCTTCATTTGACCATGGTGAAGATGGCAGGCTCCACCTTGCAAGGGAAGGTGGACATTCTCACAACAGAATCGTCCATTCTGCCGATATGACTGGAAAAGAGATTGAAAGAGCGCTGCTTCAAGCGGTTGAAAATGATGAGAACATATCTGTGTTCGGCCACCACTTCGCCATTGATCTGTTGACCTGTCAGGTTGGTGTTTGTGGTTCGTATGCCAATCATTTGCTGATTCGATGTGTTGCCTCTTTTCGCATTTTCAAACCTTGTGTACTCTAAAGTTCTGTACAAGTCCTAAAGTTGACTGGATGCCAATTTTTGGGGATTGGTCATTTACCATTTATGGCTGAATAGCCATTCCCACCTTTTCCTCCTAGTGACTTAACAAGCAACAAAATCATGGAATGAAATAGTTAGTAGCTAAAAGAAGACTGAAGAGTCCTGTCGTTAAACTGTTCTATTTACAGGAAACAGACTAGAAAGTGATAAGGCACCAATGATAGGTGTCTTGATGTTGTCGGCTTCCAAATGTTTGTTGATAGTGACCTCTTAAAAATGCAACCTTTAAATGTTTCACCTAATTAGTGCTAAATTTGCAGGCCACTTTTTTCTATTTTTACACGTGCTGGACTTTTGATTGACAAGCTGGACCTAATTTTTGCTATTATGTCCACTTTTGATTCCTTTGGTTTCAAACACATCCAACTTCATGGATTTTGTTACTCGAGTTACCCCAGGAGCCAAATAACAATTTATGTTCCATAAATGTGTGTGCTATACGTACCATGCCCAACTCGCACCTCCTATTAGAGTTTCCACACAAAGCACAGTGATTAAAATGGAGTGTTTTACTGCAGAATAATGGTGAAATCTTTTGTTACGGAGTGGATTCATTGGACACCAAAGCTCAAAAGGTACATCAATTGTAATTCTTACATCCAACCTAGTATCTTTGTCTTCTACTCTTATATTGTTTATCATTTTCAATTTACTCACTTTTTCTACCAAAGATTACTTCCATTTATATCACTTGGGTCTTATCATCTTTCTTTGTATCCAGGTAGTCCGTTTCATCTCAAAAGTAACATTGCTTGCGTCCGGAGGAGCTGGCCATATATATCCCACAACAACCAATCCACCGGTATTTCAAGCACCCAGTCTCCGTTATCTTTTAATATGTTGGATTCTTTTATGTGTGTTTGTTTATCTTTTGTCTCACATTACACCATATGTTTCGAATGCCATATTAAAAGATAATTGTGACATGTCCTCTGATTTATCTTTCATATGAAATAGGTTGTCAAATGCTCATAACTCTCCTAATACTCATTAAATCTCAATGTTTCAGGTGGCTACTGGGGATGGAATCGCAATGTGCCATCGCGCTCAGGCTGTGATATCCAATATGGAGTGAGTTTTCCTTTACTCTAAGATATATTTAATCCCTTGTTCACTGAAGTACTCACTCATGCTTCCCTGATTAATGTTGAACCAGTAGCAACATGTTGATCTCAGTTCCTTTAATTTTCCTTACTCAGTTTTGCAACTTTTGCTTGTATCCGAAATTCTGGAGTTGCATACTAAAACATCATTATTTCGCAATGACAGGTTTGTGCAATTCCATCCAACTGCACTATCAGACGAAGGCCTTCCAATAAAGCCAGCTAAAATAAGAGATAATGCATTTCTTGTAACAGAAGCAGTCAGAGGAGATGGAGGAATTCTTTACAACCAATCCATGGAGAGATTTATGCCTTTATACGACGACCGTGCCGAGTTGGCACCGAGGGATGTGGTTGCAAGAAGCATAGATGATCAACTGAAGAAACGTGGAGAGAAGTATGTTCTCTTGGACATCAGCCACAAGCCAAGGGAGAAAATTCTTGCTCATTTTCCGAACATTGCAGCTGAATGCCTGCGGCACGGTCTGGACATCACACAGCAGCCCATACCTGTCGTCCCTGCAGCTCATTACATGTGCGGTGGTGTTCGGGCTGGGTTGCAAGGGGAGACGAGTGTGAAAGGCTTGTATGTCGCTGGTGAGGTTGCTTGCACTGGATTGCACGGTGCTAATCGTCTTGCAAGCAACTCATTGCTGGAAGCGTTGGTATTTGCTCAGAGAGCCGTGCAGCCCTCTATCGACCACATGGTGGATGCGGATGCTGACCCTTGTCTCGCGGAGAAATGGGCACGCCCTGTGCTCTCTGTCTCCATTAAGGACAGTGCACTGTCTGACATCATTGAGAGGACAAAGAAGACCAGGATGGAGCTGCAATCCATAATGTGGGAGTACGTTGGTATAGTGCGGTCGACGAACCGGCTGAAGAATGCAGAATGGAAGATTGGTGATCTAGAGTCAGAGTGGGAGGAATTCTTATTCAGGAGGGGCTGGAAGCCTGCCTCAGTGGGGATCGAGGCCTGCGAAATGAGGAACCTCTTCTGCTGCGCAAAGCTGGTTGTGAAGAGCGCGCTTGCGAGGCGGGAGAGTCGTGGCCTGCACTTCACTGAGGACTTCCCTTACCTGGAGGAGAGCAAGAGGAAGCCTACAGTGATCTTCCCTACTGCTATCCAAGAGCTAACATGGAGTTCAAAGCCATTGCAGAGGCAGCTGCAGTGCAAATAGTTGCCACGCCCATATCATGGAGTTTTGGGGGCATGAAGATTCATTAATTTATTAAAATTACTGAATTAGGCTGAAGTAGCCTTTTAATCTTGCAGTATACTAATCCAGCAAAGCTGGAGTTGTAATTGATTCTTCAGTTATAATTAGTCTGAAGTAGCCTATTGTATCAACGTACTTGCTTATTTTAGCATTCACATCAGCTTCAGTGTTGTAACTTGTCAGGTGTGGCTGGACTCATGTTCTGATATTTCAGATGTATAGGACTGCAGATGATTTGTACTTTATTCCTATGCTCATTTAATAATATACTCTCTAAATATAAGCAGCTAATATGTATATAGACGTATTCAAACTTGATACTAGTTGCTAATATGTCTATAAGCAGCTAATATGTATATAGACGTATTCAAACTTGATACTGGTTGCTAATATGTATATAGACGTATAAGCAACTAATATGTATATAGACGTATTCAAACTTGATACTTGTTACTAATATGTATATAGACGTATAAGTAGCTAATATGTATATAGACGCCTATTTAATAATACTCCCATTCAAACTTAATACTGGCTTCTAATATATATATAGACGTATTTTAGAGTATATATTCACTCATTTTGCTCTGTATGTAGTCTGTATTGGAATCTTTAAAAAGGCTTATATTTAAGAACGAGGGGAATATAAAACTATTTGAGCATCAGTACAGACATAAGCGCTCGTATACACATGCATACACTCACCCCTATGAACGCACACACGCACACCCTACCCCTATGACCACCTCCGAGAGACTGAACTGGCATATCATCTTGAGATTTACGAAGTCACGTAGGCGCCTCGTCATCGACGCAAACGTCTCCTCCCACTGAAAGTGCATCATCGAAAATCCTGAAATAAATTGAGCATCAGTACAGACATAAGCGCTCGTATGCACGCGCATACACTCACCCCTATGAACGCACACACGCACACCCTACCCCTATGAGCACCTCCGAGAGACTGAGCTGGCATATCATCTTGAGATTTACGAAGTCACCGTAGGCGCCTCGTCGTCGACGGGAACGTCTCCTTTCACTGAAAGCGCATCACCGGAAATCCGGAAATAAATTCAGGAATAATGCGAGCACCAGGATTCATTAATTTATTAAAATTACTGAATTAGGCTGAAGTATCCTTTTAATCTTGCAATACACTAATGCAGCAAAGCTGGAGTTGTAATTGATTCTTCAGTTATAATTAGTCTGAAGTAGCCTGTTGTATCAATGTACTTGCTTATTTTACCATTCACATCAGCTTCAGGTGTTGTAACTTGTCAGGTGTGGCTGGGATCATGTTCTGATATTTCAGATGTATAAGACTACAGATGATTTGTATTTTATTCTTACGCCCATTTAATAATATACTCCCTAAATATAAGCAGCTAATATGTATATAGACGTATTCAAACTTGATACTGGTTGCTAATATGTCTATAAGCAGATAATATGTATATAGACGTATTCAAACTTGATACTGGTTGCTAATATGTATATAGACGTATAAGCAGCTAATATGTATATAGACGCCTATTTAATAATACTCCCATTCAAACTTGATACTGGCTGCTAATATGTATATAGACGTATTTTAGAGTATATATTCACTCATTTTGCTCTGTATGTAGTCTGTATTGGAATTTTTAAAAAGGCTTATATTTAAGAATGGGGGGACTATAAAACTATTTGAGCATCAGTACAAACATAAGCGCTCGTATACACGCGCATACACTCACCCCTATGAATGCACACACGCACACCCTACCCCTATGAGCACCTCCGAGAGATTAAACTGGCATATCATCTTGAGATTTACGAAGTCACGTAGGCGCCTCGTCGTCGACGGAAACGTCTCCTCCCACTGAAAGTGCATCACCGAAAATCCTGAAATAAATTGAGCATCAGTACAGACATAAGCGCTCGTATGCACGCGCATACACTCACCCCTATGAACGCACACACACACACACCCTACCCCTATGAGCACCTCCGAGAGACTGAGCTGGCATATTATCTTGAGATTTACGAAGTCACCGTAGGCGCCTCATCGTCGACGGAACGTCTCCTCCCACTCAAAGCGCATCACCTGAAGTAGCCTTTTAATCTTGCAGTATACTAATCCAGCAAAGCTGGAGTTGTAATTGATTCTTCATTTATAATTAGTCTAAAGTAACATGTTGTATCAATGTACTTGCTTATTTTACCATTCACATCAGCTTCAGGTGTTGTAACTTGTCAGGTGTGGCTGGGATCATGTTCTGATATTTCAGATGTATAGGACTGTAGATAATTTGTACTTTATTCCTACGCCCATTTAATAATATACTCCCTAAATATAAGCAGCTAATATGTATATAGACGTATTCAAACTTGATACTGGTTGCTAATATGTCTATAAATAGCTAATATGTATATAGACGTATTCAAACTTGATACTGGTTGCTAATATGTCTATAAACAGCTAATATGTATATAAACAGCTAATATGTATATAGACGTATTCAAACTTGATACTGGTTGCTAATATGTATATAGACGTATAAGCAGCTAATATGTATATAGACGCCCATTTAATAATACTCCCATTCAAACTTGATACTGACTGCTAATATGTATATAGACGTATTTTAGAGTGTAGATTCACTCATTTTGCTGTGTGTAGTCTGTATTGGAATCTTTAAAAAGGCTTATATTTAAGAACGGGGGCAGTATAAAACTATTTGAGCATCAGTACAGACATAAGCGCTCGTATACACGCGCATACTCACCCCTATGAACGCACACACGCACACCCTACCCCTATGAACACCTCCAAGAGACTGAACTGTCATATCATCTTGAGATTTACGAAGTCACGTAGGCGCCCCGTCGTCGACGGAAACGTCTCTTCCCATTGAAACTGCATCACCTGAAATCCTGAAATAAATTGAGCATCAATACAGACATAAGCGCTCGTATGCACGCGCATACACTCACCCCTATGAACGCACACACGCACACCCTACCTACGAGCACCTCCGAAAGACTGAGTTGGCATATCATCTTGAGATTTACGAAGTCACCGTAGGCGCCTCGTCGTCGACGGGAACGTCTCCTCCCACTGAAAGCGCATCACCAGAAATCTTGAAATAAATTCAGGAATAATGCGAGCACCAAGATTCATTAATTTATTAAAATTACTGAATTAGGCTGAAGTAGTCTTTTAATCTTGCAGTATACTAATCCAGCAAAACTGGAGTTGTAATTGATTATTCATTTATAATTAGTCTGAAGTAGCATGTTGTATCAATGTACTTGCTTATTTTACCATTCACATCAGCTTCAAGTGTTGTAACTTGTCAGGTGTGGCTGGGATCATGTTCTGATATTTCAGATGTATAGGACTGCAGATGATTTGTACTTTATTCCTACGCCCATTTAATAATATACTCCCTAAATGTAAGCAGCTAATATGTATATAGACGTATTCAAACTTGATACTGGTTGCTAATATGTCTATAAACAGCTAATATATATATAGACGTATTCAAACTTGATACTGGTTGCTAATATGTATATAGACGTATAAGTAGCTAATATGTATATACACGCCTATTTAATAATACTCCCATTCAAAGTTGATACTGGCTGCTAATATGTATATAGACGTATTTTAGAGTGTAGATTCACTCATTTTGCTTTGTATGTAGTCTGTATTGGAATTTTTGAAAAGGCTTATATTTAGGAACGGGGGAGTATAAAACTATTTGAGCATCAGTACAGACATAAGCGCTCGTATACACGCGCATACACTCACCCCTATGAACGCACACACGCACATCCTACCCATATGAGCACCTTCGAGAGACTGAGCCGGCATATCATCTTGAGATTTACGAAGTCACTGTAGGCGCCTCGTCGTCGACGGGAACGTTTCCTCCCAGTAAAACCGCATCACCGGAAATGCGGAAATAAATTCAAGAATAATGCGAGCACCAGGATTTGAACCCTGGTGGGTTGGGGATACCACTGTCCACCTAACCATCTCAAGCACAGGTTGGTTCGCGAGTATAAAACTATTGAAGTTGTTTAAGACCGTGTTTATCCAAAACATAGTACACTCTTGAACGACTAGGAGTACTTTAATAATATATCATTACTGGAATATGCTAGCACCTGCTGATGATGACAGATGAAATCAAGAATATGCTAGCACCTGCAATACAAATAAAATAAATAATTCAGCATTGATACCTCCTTGCAGAGATTGAAGAACTTGACAAGTCATGCGATGTGATGTCGGGAAAGCAAGGTTATTTTATGCAAACAGAAAAGAAAACTCTGAAAAGCTTATGACATTTTAGGAACAGTCTGTATTAAACAACCACACTTGGAAGCCCTGAAAACCTATTTAAGCATCGTGAAAGAAAACAAGTGATAAAGGATGTCCATTCATATAGCTGGCATAAGGAATAAATATAGAACTTAAAAAAAAACTCCAGGATAAAATGGCATATCCCTTCTACTTTTTGTCCTCTTCTTTGCTTTGTTGCTACAAGTACCCAGCCATCGACTGGTCATTTGCCTGATTATTGGCACATCGACTGGTCATGTTATCCTCAGTGCTCAGAGCCAGTCAGGTTTTTAACAGCGAATGCAAAACACATGCGGGAAGTATGCCAAACTTGAACTGAAATGATACATACAGGCATAAGCACTAATACGATATCATCATCATAGCCAGGTGCTACCAGGAAGCACTCAGCTAATAATATCTTCATAGTAACAATTTGGCGCAATACTAAAGCTTCATGCTCAATGGTCAATTGTAGTGTTTGGACTTCAGAAATCATTTAGGGCAGGAAAGTGAAATTGTTCTGTTCTCTTTCCCTTCGAAAGAATGACCATGAGAGAATAACCATGGTAAGTAACGAGTATTTAGCACCAAGTACTCTAAATGTGTCTTTTATCTTGACAACTAAGCAATATCCATCGATCATTTAAGTAAATGTAACAAGATCAGGCCTCACCAGTACTTGTGACCATGTCAAAGATTTTGTGTTATTTAATTACCCTTCTGCGGCCTATGACGAATATCCTTGTTCTTCATTTCAGTAATCAATTCCTTTGCTTTCATGGAGTCACCGTGATTCAAATAACCCTCAATCATGCACATGTAAACAGTTGTATCACGTGGCACTCCCATATCGATCATCTCATTGAATTTTCCGTGTTCAATAATTACCCTTCTGCGGCCTATTTGGAACATCCTTGTTCTTCATTTTGGTAATAAAATCCTTGGCATTCATTGAATCGCCATTTTTAAAATAACCCTCAACTATGCACATGTAAACTTCTGTCTCAACTGGTACTCCCATATCAATCATCTCACGGAATTTTTCCATCGCATCATCCATCCTGCCCATCTTGCAAAATGCAGATATCACAGTTAAATAAGTGAATTCATTAGGCTTCACCCCCTGCTTCAACATATCTTCGAAGAAAAGCAGGGCCACATCCATCATTCCATGCTTAGCATATGCATTAATCAGTATGTTGAAACAATGGAGGTAGGGTACAACTCCATCTCTTGGCATCCGCTCACAGACATCAATCATATCAATGAGGGATCCTTCTTTAGCGTACCCATGGAGCAAAATAGAGTATGAGATGACATCAGGTTTTTGTCCGTTCATGGCCATAGAATAAAATATTTTCTCAGCTTATTTGGTTTTTCCATGCTTGCAAAGGCAGGTCATGAGTGAGTTGTAGGTAACAACGCTTGGCATAACACCTTGGCTTCTCATCACTTTCAACAACCTAGCGACTTATTTCAACTGTCCCAAAGTTGAATATCCTTGGATCAAGCTATTATATGTCACAACATCTGGTTGGGCACCATTATGAACCATTGATCGAAGAACCACCTCTGCCTTGTCCATTGCTCTTGCTTTGCATAGCGCATTGATAATGGAGCTATATGTCACCTCAGTAGGCACAATCCCCTGTCGTATCATTTCTTGGAATAGATTGCATGCTTTGCTTACTTCACCCTCATTAAAGAAGCCATCAATTACCATGTTGTATGACATCACGTCGGGGGAGTGGTCAGCGCCTTTTTTGGCCATCATCTGGAGCAGATCAAGCGCAAGCTGGATCCTCCCATTGTCGCAGAAGCTCTTGAGAATCACTGAGTAGGAGATGACATTAGGCAGGTCGTCGGGCATCTTATGGAGGAGCACGTTCAGAGCCTCCTCTGTGCGCTTCATGTCACAGAGGCACTTGAACAAGCTGTTGTAGGTAATGATGTTTGTCGGGATGCCTGTCTTGAGGAGGCGGCCGAAGAAGGCAAGCCCTAGGTCTGGGCGACATGCTCGATGGCAACACTCCATTAGTATGATGTAGGTGTAAATGGTGGGTGCTGTTGCCTGGCGACGGCCTGCTCGGGCCATGCAGTTGAAGAGATCAATGGCAAGGGCAGGGCTATCGGTGCACACAGGTGAGGGCGGCGCACGCGCAAGTGCAGCAAATAAGCCGCTGAGTGCACGAGCTGATACTGGGACAGGTTGGCGCAGCATTTCGTCGAACAGTTGGTGCGCGAGCTCTGGCCTGAGCGTTCCGAAGCCCAGATGGTCGTGGAGTTCGTCCAGCAGCTCGTGGGCGCGTGAGGAAACGGAGCTAGAGAAAGAGCGGACCTAAAATCGTGACATTGTCGCAGTCTAATTTCTGCAGCAGCGGTGAATGCTGGCGGCAACGACCAAGCCCTGGTTGGAGGAGGGCGGACGGAGGAGACACTGGACAGAGTGGTCTCGCTCGCTTCTTCCTACAGCCACGGTGAGTGCGAGCGCGCGCCGGCGACGACCAACCGCCGGCGCGTCCAGCGGCGGGAGGATGATGGACGGAGGAGTGGGATTGGGGAATTTTAGGTTCGATGTGGAAGTGGGAGGTGTTCGTTACAAGCAGTGAAGCAGACGTGCGAAGTCGATGTGTTGCTTGGATGCGGCTACATGTAATCTTTCTTTTCTTATCCTTTTCAAATCAACGGCCTTTCATTTAAGTTAATCCGGGAAATTAGGAATACAATTTACCCATAAACATCTCCTCCTCTACTAGCCAATATAATTAAGGGCAAAGTTTGGTTGCTGGGATACAAACTTTCAAGAGGGGATGTATTTGGCGAGTGGGCACTGGCTCACAGATTAACATTTGGGATGATCCATGGCTCCCATCAAGTCCAACAAGGAAGATTATCACCCCTAGAGGTGGAATCATGTTGTCAAAACTGCAAGAGATAATTGACCCTCATACGGGTCAGTGGGACGAGGCACTAATTCAGAGCGTGTTCTCACCAGTAGATGTACGCAGAATACTACAAATTCCACTACATGTTCAAGCACTAGAAGATTTTGTGGCATGGCACTATACAAAGTGTGGAACCTTCTCAGTACGCTCGGCATATCACTTAAAATTTGATCACCAGTTTGGTCGCCAGTATGCAAATTCGAACAGTCCGGGAAGTGCTCAACTTAGCGGGGTTTGGAAGGAACCATGGCATCTTCGTTTACCGGGAAAGATCAAGCACTTTGGTTGGAAAGTACTTAAGGGAGTACTTCCATGCTACAGTGTACTCGCGGGCAGACACATACCCTTGATCCCGCAATGCCCGATATGCAAAGTTGGCTTGGAAGACATTCAACATTGTCTGTTCACATGTGATAGAGCAACGCAAGTGTGGTCATCACTAGGGTTAACTGAGGAGATCGACAGAGCAGTTGTGCAGGACCGATCCGGGTCTATCACTTTGGACATTCTGATCCGCCTGCATATGACTACACATGATATTCCCACTGCCGAGCTCATCCTGGTGGCCATGTGGTTTATATGGTGGCAAAGGAGGCAAATTGCGAAGGGGGAGACTGTCCCAACTCCAGAGCAATCAGCAATCTCAATTCAGGTACTTGCTACCAATTTTGTCCGTGTAAATACTCCAAACCAGCCCATCCGCAAGAATGATCAAGTGTGGAAGAAACCAAGTAGGGGAGTTCCTGTGGTGGCAGAGTGCTCCCTCTTGGCAATGGAGTTTGCACGTATTAGCTATGAGTTCTGTAGCAGAGAGGCAAATATGCTAGCGGATGGATTAGCAAAGCATTGTTTTAGCAATAGTACTTCTGAGTTTTGGGAGACTTTCGTCCCTGATTTTATTCTTCACAACTATGTAAATGACCTTGCTATTATCTGAGGAATAAAGTTATTACGATCAAAAAAAATTAAGGGCAAAAATTTGAAAAAAAAGCCACCGATTTCTTCTGTCTTGTAGAACTAGAGGATGCCCCGCGCATTGCTCCGAAACCATTGTGATACTATGTTGTCATATAGAAAATCGAAAAGAAGAAAATAAGGTAGTGCATAAACTCAGTGTACCATATACTCTAGCAAGTGTTCACAAAAAGATTGGCTGACGCCGGACATATCATCAAATATTGTTTCTAAGAACACAATACATGTTTCTCGCAAAAAAAAAAGAACACAATACATGTGCAAGAATGAACTCCACCGCCAAGGACTGGAACGTGGCACTATCTATCAGACATGTGCATGAACACTAAATGTTGCTCTACGTAAATCTGAAGGTCAGATTTTTGAATGGAGAAAGTGAGCCAATGAAAGCTATTAAATGACTAAATATGTGAAGGAGAACGTAATTGACAGCCATAGTCTATGACCAGCAACGTCAAGCCATGAATTTCAATTGCCTTTTAAAACTAAAAACGCATAAAACACAAATGATTGTGTATATCCATTGCTGGAGTGAATTCCCTTTGATCTCACATAATAGCTAAGCTCCCACATAAATCAGAGTCAGAAAAATAGTGTGCATGTACTCAACAAATAATCATCTAAATGACATTATCATGATCTACTAAAGAATGTGATGATGAAATTGCGTGTGTGCTAGCGTGCATGCATAACAGTTCACAGAAGAAATGCATTGGATACTCACATGGATGTAGGCATGCTTACATGTGCTAGCTGTAGTAAATTGCTGCTTCTAATAAGGTGAGCGAGCATGGTGGAAGGGTGTGTGGCATGTAGAATGATCGATATACAACCAAATTATTGTGCAGCAAGTGAATGGGGCTGTAACCACCTCACTGGTGATTTGTATGTGCATAATTCCGGTACATCCACCCTGTGCAGAGTAGAAGAAAAAGGGGGAAAAGTAGTTGAATCACATATATGCCAAACTAAAATAATCCAAGCCTTTCTTTAAACTTAAGTGGCGATCATGACTTGCATATATAAAAATGACAGTAAGTTGTAGTCCTGAGTATTAGATGATTTGTTTGAACCAATGGATTGCATCTAATGGAGGGAACAATATGCCATTGCTGTCCTATACGTACTGAAAGAAATATAAGGCCCATGTCATGTGTTAATCCAATTCAAACAATAAATTTTAGAGATGGGAAGCCTGATTATGAAAGTGGGCAAGAAGAGACCTATGCAGGAGGAGACCACAAATATCCCTCGCTGTCTGCAGAAAATTGTTGCGCAGCTTGCGGTTGAATCTGACAAAAAAACAGATAAAGCATTTGATTAGATGAAGTAGTGAAGGCTGAAGACGAACTGAACTCACCAAACGTCAGGAAGTTGCGGCGGATGATGACAATCGAGCCTAGTAATTAAAGGCGTAGTTGGCGGTTCAGTTGCGGAGTTGCCGTCCATTCCTTTTACCTCTGCAAGTAGCAATGCTTGATATACATGACCATATATTGATACAGTATATAACAAACAATAAAGCATGCCTTCACCTACTTGTAGCTTCCACCGTTGTAGGGGGGGTGAAAAGCACGGACAACATGCCGTCAACCTTCCAAACGTGCTCATCAATCTTCTTCCACCCCTCGTGCTATAGGAATAACTCGTACTACCTGTCAGAGGAACCCTTGTTGGGAGCGGGAATGGGGACATAGGTCGGGTACATACATGTAGGTCATCGGAACCCATTGGGAGCAGGCCGCACCAGCCCGTTGAGGGCCTAGCATGATCCAGGCGGAGAAGAAGAGCACGGCCCCTAGCCCGTAGTTGCCGCCGAATGCACCCATGGTGCACGGGCGCACGACGGTGGATCAATCGAATCTGAAGCAACTGATCCCCACCATGAACTTGGCATGGAACTGCAAAGAATGCAGTGGCCCCGTGGCCTGCAGTTGCCGCAGATCCACACCCATAGGGGGGCGGTCGGGGATAGATCAAATCCAAATCCACCTATGCCTGCTCACAAACTTGTCATGGTCTCATGGAGCCACAGAGAACACCATTATTTGAGCACATACGGGGAAGGAAGAGGCAATGTGGGGAGATGAGGATAGGATGGTGTGTCTCGGATTTTAATAGTATACTTCCCACTGTCTAATCAGTTAAAGAAGATGAAGAAGAACCGATGAGCACTACAGAGATTAAATCACACAATTTTTTTACTCTGGCCATCGGTTACTAAATGATGGAGGGGAAACGAACACAGAATTTATTATGTGAGTGGAACTAGGCGTGGCATTGAACTTTTTTTCTCAGTGTATAGTGCCATTGAAGAGGGGACAACCACATCAGCTTGTGCTTTTGATCGGTCCCTCATGTAAGTCAGTAGTGAAACGATGACATGGCTGACCTGCTGATGTGGATAGGCTGCATGTTAAGAGAAATAACATAGTGGGGATGAACTATTTAGGTATTATAGATTATAGATGCCAGACATCTCTGGCCTTCCTTTTCCTAGTTCCTTCCATAGTTCTACTGATATACTAGCGCTTCTTCCTTAGAGCATCTCCAACAGCGGCGAGAAATATCGCACGCGGAAAACCTATGTTTCAGAGCATCTCCAGCCGTTGGCCCCTCAGGGGGCGCCTAAAATCGCCGCCTAGGGGTGAGCCGGCGCAAAAAATCGGCCTGGGGGCGAGTTGGTCCCCAGCCGCCGGCCCCAGGGCCGCCCCCAGGCGCATTCAAAAAAGAAAAATATATAGCAAATTTTGGCAAAGTTCGGCGAAGTTCGGCTAAACACGACTAAATTTCGGCAAACTTGGGCATATATTAGACATGTTCACGGATTTTCATTACATAGCAAATATATAACTAATCTAAAAAAGAAACTGGCTGAAAGCCGAGTAGTCATCGTCGCCGCCATCCTCACCGTCGTCGTCATCGTCGGCCTTCTCCTCCTTGACGCGGGTGCCCCTGCTAGACCTGGCGTCGCCATGGCGGACTGGTGGCGGCGGCAGCGCTGTCATCGATAACGACCCCTCCTCCTTCGTCGCGGCCCCGACGGCGCTGCACGAAGCGCCGCAGGGCGGCGCAGTGGCGCTCCCTCGCCATCTTCAGGGAGTCCTGGCGTGCCCATTCCAGGGTCGCATCATCGTCGAGCTCCACGTCGCCGTGTTCCGTCTTCACAGCGGGGAGACCCGGCTCCGTCTTCACCGGCGCGAGCCCCGCCTCCATCTTTGGCTTGACGAAGCGCGGAGGAGGAGCCGACGAGGAGGCGCGCCGGCCGCCCTCGTTGATGACGATGCCGGCGCTGCGAGTGCGCCGGCCGAGCGGCGTCTCCGCCGCGGGCTCGGCCTTGACGCCGAGCAGCACCGGAGAGACGGAGGAGTGGGAGGAAGAGCGCGAGGAGAAAGAAGAGGAGGAGCCGAACCTCCTTGGCACCCATTGCCCGTCGCGTCGGCGGTGCGTCGGGGCGGCCGCCCTCGCCGGGGGGTACGCTGTAACACCCTCGATGCGGCTATATCTCCCACGTGTCGAAGCACGACTTAGAGGCATAACCGCATTGAAAGCAATGTCGCAAGTGAGGTAATCTTCGCAAACAACCCATGTAATACAATAAGGGAAAAGGGATACATAGTTGGCTTACAATCGCCACTTCACACAATTACATGAATAAAGCATTACATCAAACAGATACAATCAAGGTCCGACTATGGAACCAAAATAAAAGAAGAAACCCCAAATGCGACAAAGGTCCCCGATCGACCCCAACTGGGCTCCACTACTGATCAGCTAGAACGAAACAACACAAAGGACAAGATCTTCATCGAGCTCCTCCTGAGCTTGGTTGCATCATCTGCACGGACTCATCGGCACCTGCAAGCTGGTTTTGGAAGTATCTGTGAGTCACGGGGACTCAGCAATCTCGCACCCTTGCGATCAAGACTATTTAAGCTTATGGGTAAGGTAAAAGGTATGAGGTGGAGCTGCAGCAAGCGACTAGCATATATGGTGGCTAACATATTCGCAAAAGAGAGCGAGAAGAGAAGGCAAAGCACGATCGAGATACTATGATCAAGAAGTGATCCTAGAACAACCTACGTCAAGCATAACTCCAACACCGTGTTCACTTCCCGGACTCCACCGAAAAGAGACCATCACGGTTACACACGCGGTTGATGCATTTTAATTAAGGTCAACTTCAGGTTTTCTACAACCAGACATTAACGAATTCCCATCTGCCCATAACCGTGGGCACGGCTTTTGGCAGTTCAAATCCCTGCAGGGGTGTCCCAACTTAGCCCATGACAAGCTCTCACGGTCAACGAAGGAATAGACCTTCTCCCGAGACATTCCGATCAGACTCGGTATCCCGGTTCTTCAAGACACTTCGACAAGTTAAAACAAATCCAGCAACATCGCCCGAATGTGCCGACAAATACCGATAGGAGCTGCACATATCTCGTTCTCAGGGCACACTCAGATGAGCTCTCCATACAACTAAAACCAAACCTCGAGTTTCCTCGAGGGGGCGCTGCACAGGACGCTAGTTTGGACTAACACTCAGAGGAGCACTGGCCCGGGGGGGGGGGGGTAAAATAAAGATGACCCTCAGGAGCGCAACTCCCAAGGGGAAAGAAAAGCCTAGGTGGCAAATGGTAAAACCAATGTTGGGCATTGCTGGAGGAGTTTTATTCAAGGCGAACTGTCAAGGGGTTCCCATTATAGCCCAACCGCGTAAGGGACGCAAAATCCGGGAACATAACACCGATATGACGGAAACTAGGGCGGCAAGAGTGGAACAAAACACCAGACATAAGGCCGAGCCTTCCACCCTTTACCAAGTATATAGATGCATTAATTAAATAAGATATAATGTGACATCCCAACAAGTAAACATGTTCCAACAAGGAACAACATCTCCATGTTCCAACAAGGAACAGACTTCAATCTTCACCTGCAACTAATAACGCTATAAGAGGGGCTGAGCAAAGCGGTAACATAGCCAAACAACGGTTTGCTAGGACAAGGTGGGTTAGAGGCTTGGTTCAACAATATAGGAGGCATGATAATCAAGTGGTAGGTATCGCAGCATAGGCATAGCAAAAGAGCGAGCAACTAAGCAAGCAAAGATAGAAGTGATTTCGAGGGTATGGTCATCTTGCCTGAAATCCCGCAAGGAAGAAGAACGAGTCCATGAAGAAGACAAACGGACGTAGACGAACGGGTACTCACAAATGCAACGTAACCGGAACCAACCCGAAGAAGCAAACACCGGAAAGAAGCACACAACATAGTAAACAACCAACACATGGACATGGTATGATATGCGGGATGCGGTATGTGATGCATATGCAAGATTTGACAAGGAATGCATGAATCTGGCCTCAACTTGGAAATCCAAGTGTGCCACTGGAAAGATGAGATGAAATCGCTTGAAAACGATATGAAGAACGCCGGAATCGGAGTTACAGTTTGGAAATGGCAAGCAATTCAAATATGACCACGTTCTGCGATTTACAGCAAGTAGCCATCTAAATGCAACAATATGAACATGCTACAGCACTCAAACAAGGCAACAAAATACATGGCAGGGATCCATTCATGATGCTTGACAAAAGAGGAACACTGTGTTATGGACAATTTATCCATTAACAGGTTCAAACAAGCATGGCAAAAATGCATTTGACAAACAGATTTCAGACTTGGTGAAATCAACACTTGTCTGGAATTTCAGATCAGGTAGCACACTTTGGAGTAAGAAAACTATATGCTACAGGAACTGAATGTGGCAAAGTAAAGCAGGGCATGGAGCTACTCAAAGAGATTAACAAAAGTCCCTTAGTGACCTTGAGCCAAAAGGGATCAGAAAATACAATTGCAAGCATGTGAACATGGCAAAAACATAACCAGACTCTCAGACTTAGTGAAAAACTGGAGCATGCAAAACAGATATCAAGTAGGCATGTTTACGAGCTCGATGCACTCACTACAGAGAAAGTCATGACAAACTAAGCATACACCCATCAAGAATACATAAAATTCAAGCTAGACATGGCAAGAACAATAACATAGCATGCACGGATCAACTACAACATCATCGGCATAATCGCTAACAAGTAGACAATCTGCCCAGATTCACGAAATGACAAAAGTAGAGCTCGATTGACTCAAACTAGGGTGCTCCATAATTGCAAAAAAAGACATGGATGGATAGAGCACTACAATATTAACAAAACATCCTTACTGATCATCCTCAAAAGAGGTACGGATCACTAGGAAACAACATGAACATATGGCATAATGAGATAAACAGCCCAAGGACTTAGTGGAAATGCTAAGCCCCTGAAATCAGCATTACCAAGTGCCTCACTTTGCAAGCTTGTGCTAGTCACCACACACATCAAAAAAATACATGGGTTGCACCTTTAGAAAGATGGCAAAACCCTTAACAAAACATATGTAGAGCTCAGGGGCATATCATGCACACAATAATCATGGCAAAAATGACAAATAGCTAAATGGAGCAGCAGACCTGACAATTATCTCAAGTAGCACTCTTCTAACAGCATTTCGGGCATCAAGATGGACTCAAATGAAAATGATGCAATGAGATGAAATGATGTGCTCTCTGAGACGAACATTTTGATATGCTATATGCGCAAAACAGAGTTACGGGTGCAAAGTTGTGACATGAAGAAGATTGCAAAATGCTTAAGGTTTGGAGGGGAAAAGTCAACCGTGAGAAAACTGGATCTCAGATCTGGCGGGCGCGGACTTCGAGGTTCGCCGGAGGGGAGGTCGCCGGAGATGCGCCGGAGCTTCGAGGGACCGGAGGAGAGGCTGGGGTGGCCGGATCCGGCGACGCTGCGGCGAGGCGGCGCTCGGACGCGGAGGGGGCGGCGCTGGCGCGGCTACCGGCGTCGGAGGTTGAGGCGGCGCGGGCGGCGCGGCTGCCGGTCGGCGATGCGATGGCGGCGAAGGGCGGCATCGGGCAGAGCACGGGTGGCGCTGGGAGGCGGAAGGAGGCGCGGGGCGCGGCCCGAGAGGCGGCGTGAGGCGGCGGCGGCAGCTTCGTCCGGCCGGACCGGACATGTCCGACGCGGCGGATGTGCGGGGAGCTAGGGTTAGGGTGCGAATGACCCGGGATTTTCGGGGAAGATACCTTTTTATAGGTAGGAGGAGCTAGGAAGCTCTAAATGGAGTGCGGTTTTCGGCCACGCGATCGTGATCGAATGCTCTAGATGATGGAGAGAGTTTTGGTGGGTTTTGGGCCAAATTGGAGGGGTGTTGGGCTGCAACACACACGAGGCCTTTTCGGTCCCTCAGTTAACCGTTGGAGCATCAAACGAAGTCCAGATGGTACGAAACTTGACAGGCGGTCTACCGGTAGTAAACCAAGGCCACTTTGCAAGTCTCGGTCCAATCCGGAAATGTTTAATCCCCACACACGCAAGAAAGGTAGAAATGACCACCGGAGGAGAACGGAGCGCCGGAATGCAAAACGGACAACGGGGAAAATGCTCGGATGCATGAGACGAACATGTATGCAAATGAAATGCACATGATGACATGATATACAATGCATGACACACAAGCAATGACAATGCAACAACAGCGAATAACTGGACGACACCTGGCACATCGGTCACGGGGCGTCACAACACTCCACCACTACGAGAGGATCTCGTCCCGAGATCTAGAATGGCACCGGAGGGAAAACGGAAGAGAAAGAGAAGAGGTAAAACTAAGTTGCTCCTTTGACAAACGAGTGAAACCAAAGAACCTTGAAAAGGTTAAGCCATTTTGAGAAAAGAATACAACGGAGATGAACGAAGTTGAAAACACCCCGTTAGGAAAGAGGAACAAGGAAGAACAAATTCGGACAGCACTCCAGTTGAAACGGAAGTCAAAAACTTGATAAAATGAAAAGAACTTGAGCAAAAGGGCACAACACTCCGGTTAGATGGATAAGCACAGGAAAGAACATGATCTTAGATGAAACGAGATGATGGTTGAAGAAAACAACATCGCAATGCCTCCGGATTAAAAGTAAGAATGGAATGGGATGAACGAAGGAAAACAAGATCTCGAGGTAGCACGCTTACAACAAATGCTAGAACGGAGTTGTTGGGAAATCAACAACGAAAAGAACAGGCTTGATATGGTCTTATGGAATACAACTCAAAATATGAGGTGACAACCTGCCACTCATGGGAAAAGAATTGGATTGATAAGAAGAAGGAGATGAGAAAAATATTTCCACCGGGAGGATAAAGAAGATCTTGGGTCCTTTATAAGCGCCATGGATAGCAACAAACCTTAGGGAAGGCTTTAGGTGGAATATAACCCAAGATAACTCAATTGACGAGATTGATGGATTTAAAATGTCTCATCCTTGACAACATGTGAATCATGAAACATGAACTCAATTATCAAGAATGACATAATACCACCTCAATTGACACGGTAGAAAGAATTGAACTCCGGATTGCAAGATGAAGAATGCTTGAACTCCACTGAAAAGAATGTAGATGAACGCTTCGAGAAGGAAATAAAACCTCGATGAACCATCATGTAGGACATCCCTGTGGAACCCCGGTAAACAAAATGATGATAAAAGCAAAAGAAGTTGAAAACACAGGGTGAAACCTTGTAATGATTTAGATGAATCTCCGTGGTGATATAATTGAAAGAGGTTGGAACTCCGGGAAAATAAAAGATGAAACAATTGAAACCAAGAATTTTGATGAGGCTCCGGAATAAGGAATTGAATATACTCGACGAAACAAGAATAAGAATTACATTATGCTTATCCTTCACCAATTAAATTGATGACAATCAACGGATTTGACATATTACTTATTCTCGTAGAAAAGATTAAGAGAGATATAACATAAACTTGGGAAGGTCTTCGACGAACCATCGGTAGGATTTGGAAAACAATGAATGAGTTGACATGATAACCATGGAATAGAATCTTGAGCAAATCAGCGTAAGAATTGAAAATGATCGAAGTAGGGGTGAATTCCTGGTAAGAATTAGCAAATGAACGAAGATACTTGAGAGGATTTAGATACATGAGAACGAAGAGATCACGAGCCGATTAAAGATCACTTGAACAAAGCACCGGTAAAATTGGGGAATGATAACTGACAGCTGAGAATGAATACACCTTAATTGATGGACTCCGGATAATCAAACTGAGAAGACTCTTGAATTGCTCCGGATAGGTGAAAAGAATTCTCACGATCAAAACAATTACGAGAGGATGGCAACAAGCTAGAATGACGAGTCTTGAAGAGACAAGAACAAGATTGGGAGAAAAAATCTTCTTCGATCTTCACATGATGAGAAACACCACTAAATTGTTGAGATACTCCGAGATGAAAAATGGAAGGTTGAGCCAATGATGAAAAGAATTCGACAGATCTTGGAGAAAAGCATTTACTGATGATAAATCATTCTTACGTCAAACTCCGAAAAGAAATTTGAGGATAGCTCCGGGAAAATAAGAGGAGTCAGGTAAGATCCTAGAAAAAGACCTGTGGGTTATGGCCCACTCAAAAGAAACACCGTTGAATGATTCAAAAGAGAGGTTGCACCGGTTGAGTTAAGTGGCTTGAATACGATAGGACCCCGAAATAGCTTGAACGAATGCAAGGTGAAAACACAAATCTTCAAAATATCTTCAGCACTCCGGAACAAATGAATAGCGAAAGGTGAATGATAAAGAGGTGCACCGGTAAGAAAAGGTATTTGAAACGAGGAAAGGATATGATCAACAAAGCATGACTTGAAACCACCGGAGATGAAAAGAATGAAGAATGACGAACTTGAAGCTCCGTTAATATCTTCATGAGAATCACCGGATAAGAACATTGAAGGAAAAGAATGGAGAGGCTTCACATCAATAAGATGGATACTCGATTAAGAAATCTGAGTCCTTAAAGAAACACAAGGGAGGGAGGGCGGGAAAAACAAAGGCAACTTGGAGATGGATGAAATAAACAACATTGAGAAGAACTGATAATTGATCTTGTGAATGTTGAAGTGATCGGATCCACTTGAAGAGAGACACACCAGTAGAAAAGGATTGACAAAAACAATCTTGATGAACATGAAGGATTTGTATTCACATCGGAGTATGAGAACACCGCTTAGGGAAGGTATGGAATCAACATTTGACTTCGAAGCAACTCGAATACCACAACTCAAAACAAAACAAATGATTGGCTTGCAGAATAAGCCGGAACAAACATATGATAGAGATTTCGTCCGAAGTTTTCATGGTGGGGCCTACACGGGCTCGATCGTACAGCACCATCATGTACAAGGCAGTGCACATGACATACGAAGCGTCCCCGAGTCGGCATATCCAAGGACTCTTTAAGACACAATGAGACCACTGTAGAACCAACCGTGAATAGGCGGACCACTAGACGTCGAACCCCAATTTTGTATCATACATCCATCGGAAAGATATCCTAAGAGCTACTTGAATTCCCACTTATAAACTCCCGAAATTTTCTGGTTATGCAATCAGGTGTTGGGGATACAGGGGAAGCATAATATCTCACCCAAACTAGCAAATCCTACATCCAGCTGTATCCATCCTTCAACACATAACCACGAAACCATCGAAAATCATCTACCTCAACCTTCGAAAAGCATCCGTTATACGAGTTATGGCAATACTCCCGAACTCCCGCCCCAGTACTGGGTGGCGTCGAGGTTATCTCACCAACAACTGCATAAAAGAGATTTTCAATGTCGGCGAACTAAACTCAGGTATTCCAGAACTGCAACGAATAAAATTGTGATGACAACATGTAACACCCCGGATGTAACTTTCCAATTTGTACTCCAACTCTTGCCGTTTCCGGTGTTAAGTTATATTTTTTTCCTCGGGTTTGGGTCTTTGTCTCCGTGTGTTGTTATCGTTGTCATGCGTCTCATATCATGTCATCATGTGCATTGCATTTGCATACATGTTCGTCTCATGCATTCAAGCTTTTTCCCCGTTGTCCGTTTTGCATTCCGGCGTTTCGTTCTCCTCCGGTGGTCATTTCTAGCTTTCTTTCGTGTGTGGGGATTAAACATTACCGGATTGGACCGAGACTTGCCAAGCGGCCTTGGTTTACTACCGGTAGACCGCCGGTCAAGTTTCGTATCATTTGGACTTTGTTTGATACTCCAACGGTTAACCGAGGGACCGAAAAGGCCTTGTGTGTGTTGCAGCCCAACACCCCTCCAATTTGGCCCAAAACCCACCGAAGTCTTATCCGTCATCTAGAGCGTTCGATCACGATCGCGTGGCCGAAAACCGCACCTCATTTGGACTCTCCTAGCTCACTGTATGCCTATTTAAAGACCCCTTCCCCGAAATCCGGATCTCCCTCTCCGAAACCCTAATTCCCAGATCCGCGCCGGCCGGACACGTCCGCCCCGGCCGGATGCGTCCGCCGCCGCCCCCTCGCCCAATAGCCGCCTGCCACGTCACCGCCACCAACCCGCCGCCGCCCGAGGCCCGCGGAGCCCACGTCGGGCCCCCGCCAGCCCGAGGCCGCCGCCGCCCGCGCCCTTCGCCCGCCGCCGTCGCCCTCCACTCCGGCGCCGCGCCGCCGCGGTCCGCCCTGCCGCCGCCGTCGTCACCTCATCGCCCGGGCAGCCGCAGCCGCCGCCGACCCCGGCCGCCGCGCGCCGCCTCTCCTCCCGGGCCGCCGCGCCGCCCCGCCACCCCGCGACGCCGCTCGCCGTCCCGGCCGCCGCCTCCGTGCCACCTCGCCGCCCTCCGCCGGATCAGCCGCCGGTGAACAGTGCCTCGCCGGCCCCACCTCGATTTCCATGCCGGGTCAAACCCTAGATCCAGAGGGTGATTTTTTTCTCAGTCCCGAAAATTGCAGATCCAAGTGCCCCTGTTCATAGCTCCGTAACTTTGCATCCATAGCTCCGATTCATGCATATATCATATCAAAATGCTTATCTCAGAGAGTACATCATTTCATTCCATTGCATCATTTTCATTTGAGCTCATTTTGAGGCCCGGAATGCTGTTAGAAGAGGGCTACTTGGGATAATTGTCAGATCTGCTACTCCGTTTAGCTTTTTGTCATTTTTGCCATGATTAATGTGTGCATGCTATGCCCTGATGCTCTACATGTGTTTTGTTAAGGGTTTTGTCATCTTTCCAAAGGTGCAACCCATGTATTTTTGTAATGTGTGTGGTGGCTTGTGCAAGCTTGCAAAGGGGTGCACTTGCTAATTCTGTTTTCAGGGACTTAGTAATTTCACTAAGTCCTGGAGCTGTTTATCTAATGATGCCATATGTTCATGTTGTTTACTAGTGATTCGTGCCTCTTTTGAGGATGATCAGTAAGGATGTTTTATTAATATTGTAGTGCTCTATCCATCCATGTCTTTGTTTGCAATTATGAAGCACCCTAGCTTGAGTCAATCGAGCTCTACTTTTGCTACTTTGTGAATCTGGGCAGATTGTCAACTTGTTTGCAATTTTGCCGATGATGTTGTAGTTGATCCGTGCATGCTATGTTATTATTATTGCCATGTCTAGCTTTAATTTTGTGCTTTATTGATGGGTGTATGCTTGTCTTGCCATGACTTGCTCTGTAGTGAGTGCATCGAGCTCGTAAACATGCCTACTTGAGTTATATTTCAGCATGTGTCAGTTTTCACTAAGTCTGAAAAACTGATTATGTTTTTGCTATGTTCACATGCTTGCAATTGTTTTTTCTGATCTCTTTTGGCTCAAGGTCACTAAGGGACTTTTGTTAAGCTCTTTGAGTAGCTCCATGCCATGCTTTACTTTGCCATGTTCAGATCCCGTAGCATGAAGTTTTGTTGCTCCGAAGAGGACTACCTGATCTGAAATTCCAGACAAGTGTTAATTTCACTAAGTCTGAGATATGTTTGCCATATGCATTTTTGCCATGCTTGTTTGAACCTGTTAATGGATGAATTAGCCGTAGCTCAGTGCTAGACTTTTGTTAAGTATCTTGTGTGCATCCCTGACATGTATTTTGTTGTCATGTTTGGGTGCTGTAGCATGTTCATCTCATTGCATTTAGATGGCTACTTGCTGTAAATCGCAGACCGGTGTCATTTTTGAATCGCTTGCCATTTCCAAACCGTAACTCCGATTCCGGCGTTCTTTATATCGTTTTCAAGCGATTTCGTATCATCTTTCCAGTGGCACACTTGGATTTCCAAGTTGAGGCCAGGTTCTTGCTTTTCCTATCATATCTTGCATTTTGCATCCCGCATCGCATCCCGCATAGCATATCATCATTGCATCATATTGCTTGATCCTTGCACGTGGTTGATTGTATCCTTGTTAGTTGTTTGTCTTGTTTGGGTAGAGCCGGGAGACGAGTTCGCTAACAAGGAGCCCGTTGAGTTTGCTTTCGAGGATCCAGTCAACTCTGACAACTGTGCAGGCAAGATGATCATACCCTCGAAATCACTACTATCTTTGCTATGCTAGTTTGCTCGCTCTTTTGCTATGCCAATGCTACAATGCCTACCACTTGCTTTCAAGCCTCCCATATTTCCATGTCAAACCTCTAACCCACCTTGTCCTAGCAAACCGTTGATTGGCTATGTTACCGCTTTGCTCAGCCCCTCTTATAGCGTTGCTAGTTGCAGGTGAAGATTGAAGGTCGTTCCTTGTTGGAACATTTGTTTACTTGTTAGGATATCATTATATTGCCATGTTATATTAATGCATCTATATACTTGGTAAAGGGTGGAAGGCTCGGCCTCTCGCCTAGTGTTTTGTTCTACTCTTGCCGCCCTAGTTTCCGTCATATCGGTGTTATGTTCCCGGATTTTGTGTTCCTTACGCGGTTGGGTTATAATGGGAACCCCTTGATAGTTCGCCTTGATTAAAGCTTTTCCAGCAATGCCCAACATTGGTTTTACCATTTTCCACCTAGCCTTTTCTTTCCCTTGGGTTCTGCAGACTCAAGGGTCATCATTATTTTAACCCCCCCGGGCCAGTGCTCCTCTGAGTGTTGGTCCACCTGTCAGCTACCTGTGGCCACCAGGGGCAACTCTGGGCTGGCCTACCCGTACCTAGGACAATCTGAGTGTGCCCTAAGAAAGAGATATGCGCAGCTCCTATCGGGATTTGTCGGCATATTCAGGCGGTGTTGCTGGTCTTGTTTTAACCTGTCGAAGTGTCTTGAGTAACCGAGATACCGAGTCTGATCGGAACATCTTGGGAGGAGGTCTATTCCTTCGTTGACCGTGAGAGCTTGTCGTGGGCTAAGTTGGGACTCCCCTGCAGGGATTGAACTTTCGAAAGCCGTGCCCGCGGTTATGGGCAGATGGGAATTTGTTAATGTTCGGTTGTAGATAACTTGAACCTTAACTTAATTAAAATGAATCAACTGAGTGTGTCACTGTGATGGCCTCTTCTCGGCGGAGTCTGGGAAGTGGACACGGTGTTGGGGTAATGTTTGCGCAGGTTGTCCTCTAGTTTCTCGCTCGTGCTTTGCCTCCTCTTCTCGCTCTCTTTTGCGTATAAGCTAGCCACCATACTTGCTAGTCGCTTGCTGCAGCTCCACTCATATTTTTACCCTGTCATACCTTTAAGCTTAAATAGTCTTGATCGCGAGGGTGCGAGATTGCTGAGTCCCTGTGGCTCACAGATTACTATTACACCAGATGTAGGGCCTGATGATTTCGCTCCAGCAGACGCGTATGAGCTCAAGTGGGAGTTCGACGAAGACTCTCAATGTTACTATGTTTCCTTTCCCGATGATCAGTAGTGGTGCCCAGTTGGGGGTGATTGGGACCGTGTCGCATGTTGGGTTATCTTGTATTTTGGCGCCATAGTCGGGCCATGAGTGTTCGGATGATGTAATGTTATTTATGTACTTAATTGACGTGGCGAGTGTAAGCCAACTATTGTTATCTCCCCTTTATTATTTATATTACATGGGATATTGTGAAGATTGCCTAACTTGCGACATATGCCTTCAATGCGATTATGTCTCTAAGTCGTGCCTCGACACGTGGGAGCTATAGTCGCATCGAGGGTGTTACACAACACCTCGGTGCTCAACTCCCCGGCACACTTCCACAAAACCCCTGACAGGAGGCACCAAGACAATGTTCTCGTCACAAAACCATCGGAACGATTCTAAGATACCCGCGTGATCCTAAATTGTCTTTTGTGAAATTTGAGAAGAGAAGAGTCAAAACTCTATGTCAGGATGCCTTACTAGAGCGATGAGGGGACTGGGGAGTAAAAAGAATTCCTAAACTCTCCGATATAAAATTCCTAAATGACTCAAAACATTTTTCTAGACACAACTCGGCTGCTAAAAACGATCAAGCAATGGGGCTCCTAAGGTCGGGGAAGGCTCTGATACCAACTTGTAACACCCTCGATGTGGCTATATTTCCCACGTGTCGAAGCACGACTTAGAGGCATAACCGCATTGAAAGCAATGTCGCAAGTGAGGTAATCTTCGCAAACAACCCATGTAATACAATAAGGGAAAAGGGATACATAGTTGGCTTACAATCGCCACTTCACACAACTACATGAATAAAGCATTACATCAAACAGATACAATCAAGGTCCGACTACGGAACCAAAATAAAAGAAGAAACCCCAAATGCGACAAAGGTCCCCGATCGACCCCAAATGGGCTCCACTACTGATCAGCTAGAACGAAACAACACAAAGGACACGATCTTCATTGAGCTCCTCCTGAGCGTGGTTGCGTCATCTGCACGGACTCATCGGCACCTGCAAGCTGGTTTTGGAAGTATCTGTGAGTCACGGGGACTCAGCAATCTCGCACCCTCGCGATCAAGACTATTTAAGCTTATGGGTAAGGTAAAAGGTATGAGGTGGAGCTGCAGCAAGCGACTAGCATATATGGTGGCTAACATATTCGCAAAAGAGAGCGAGAAGAGAAGGCAAAGCACGATCGAGAAACTATGATCAAGAAGTGATCCTAGAACAACCTACGTCAAGCATAACTCCAACGCCGTGTTCACTTCCCGGACTCCGCCGGAAAGAGACCATCACGGTTACACATGCGGTTGATGCATTTTAATTAAGGTCAACTTCAGGTTTTCTACAACCGGACATTAACAAATTCCCATCTGCCCATAACCGCGGGCACGACTTTCGAAAGTTCAAATCCCTGCAGGGGTGTCCCAACTTAGCCCATGAAAAGCTCTCACGGTCAACGAAGCAATAGACCTTCTCCCGAGACGTTCCGATCAGACTCGGTATCCCGGTTCTTCAAGACACTTCGACAAGTTAAAACAAATCCAGCAACACCGCCTGAATGTGCCGACAAATCCCGATAGGACCTGCACATATCTCGTTCTTAGGGCACACTCAGATGAGCTCTCCATACAACTAAAACCAAACCTCGAGTTTCCCTGAGGGGGTGCTGCACAGGACTCTAGTTTGGACCAACACTCAGAGGAGCACTGGCCCGGGGGGGGGGGGTAAAATAAAGATGACCCTCAGGAGCGCGACTCCCAAGGGGAAAGAAAAGGCTAGGTGGCAAATGGTAAAACCAATGTTGGGCATTGCTGGAGGAGTTTTATTCAAGGCGAACTGTCAAGGGGTTCCCATTATAGCCCAACCACGTAAGGGACGCAAAATTCGGGAACATAACACCGATATGATGGAAACTAGGGCGGCAAGAGTGGAACAAAACACCAGGCATAAGGCCGAGCCTTCCACCCTTTACCAAGTATATAGATGCATTAATTAAATAAGATATATGTGATATCCCAACAAGTAAACATGTTCCAACAAGGAACAACATCTCCATGTTCCAACAAGGAACAAACTTCAATCTTCACCTGCAACTAATAACGCTATAAGAGGGGTTGAGCAAAGCGGTAACATAGCCAAAAAACGGTTTGCTAGGACAAGGTGGGCTAGAGGCTTGGTTCAACAATATAGGAGGCATGATAATCAAGTGGTAGGTATCGCAGCATAGGCATAGCAAAAGAGCGAGCAACTAAGCAAGCAAAGATAGAAGTGATTTCGAGGGTATGGTCATCTTGCCTGAAATCCCGCAAGGAAGAAGAACGAGTCCATGAAGAAGACAAACAGATGTAGACGAACGGGTCCTCACAAACGCGACGTAACCGGAACCAACCCGAAGAAGCAAACACCGGAAAGAAGCACACAACATAGTAAACAACCAACACATGGACATGGTATGATATGCGGGATGTGGTATGCAATGCATATGCAAGATTTGATAAGGAATGCATGAATCTGGCCTCAACTTGGAAATCCAAGTGTGCCACTAGAAAGATGAGATGAAATCGCTTGAAAACAATATGAAGAACGCCGGAATCGGCGTTACGGTTTGGAAATGGCAAGCAATTCAAATATGACCATGTTCTGCGATTTACAGCAAGTAGCCATCTAAATGCAACAAGATGAACATGCTACATCACTAAAACATGGCAACAAAATACATGGCAGGGATTCATTCATGATGCTTGACAAAAGAGGAACACTGAGCTACAGCCAATTCATCCATTAACAGGTTCAAACAAGCATGGCAAAAATGCATTTGACAAACAGATTTCAGACTTACTGAAATCAACACTTGTCTGGAATTTCAGATCAGGTAGCACACTTTGGAGTAAGAAAACTATATGCTACAGGACTTGAACATGGCAAAGTAAAGCAGGGCATGGAGCTACTCAAAGAGATTAACAAAAGTCCCTTAGTGACCTTGAGCCAAAAGGGATCAGAAAATAAAATTGCAAGCATGTGAACATGGCAAAAACATAATCAGACTCTCAGACTTGGTGAAAAACTGGAGCATGCAAAACAGATATCAAGTAGGCATGTTTACGAGCTCGATGCACTCACTACAGAGCAAGTCATGACAAACTAAGCATACACCCATCAAGAATACACAAAATGCAAGCTAGACATGGCAAGAACAATAACATAGCATGCATGGATCAACTACAACATCATCGGCAAAATCGCTAACAAGTAGACAATCTGCCCAGATTCACGAAATGACAAAAGTAGAGCTTGATTGACTCAAGCTAGGGTGCTCCATAATTGCAAACAAAGACATGGATGGATAGAGCACTACAATATTAACAAAACATCCTTACTGATCATCCTCAAAAGAGGTACGGATCACTAGGAAACAATATGAACATATGGCATAATGAGATAAATAGCCCAAGGACTTGGTGGAAATGCTAAGTCCCTGAAATCAGCATTACCAAGTGCCTCACTTTGCAAGCTTATGCTAGTCACCACACACATCACAAAAATACATGGGTTGCACCTCTAGAAAGATGGCAAAACCCTTAACAAAACATATGTAGAGCTCAGGGGCATATCATGCACACAATAATCATGGCAAAAATGACAAATAGCTAAATGAGGCAGCAGATCTGACAATTATCTCAAGTAGCACTCTTCTAACAGCATTTCGGGCATCAAGATGAACTCAAATTAAAATGATGCAATGATATGAAATGATGTGCTCTCTGATGCGAACATTTTGATATGCTATATGCGCAAAACGGAGTTACGGGTGCAAAGTTGTGACATGAAGAAGATTGCAAAATGCTTAGGGTTTGGAGGGGAAAAGTCAACCGCGAGAAAACTGGATCTCAGATCTGGCGAGCGCGGACTTCGAGGTTCGCCGGAGGGAAGGTCGTCGGAGATGCACCGGAGCTTCGAGGGACCAGAGGAGAGGCCGGGGTGGCCGGATCCGGCGACGCTGCGGCGAGGCGGCGCTCGGACGCGGAGGGGCGGCGCTGGCGCGGCTGCCGACGCCGGAGGTTGAGGCGGCGCGGCGGCGAGCAACTCTGGCCGGCGCGGGCGGCGCGGCTGCCGGTCGGCGACGCGATGGCGGCGAAGGGCGGCATCGGGCAGAGCGCGGGTGGCGCTGGGAGGTGGAAGGAGGCGTGGGGCGCGGCCGGGAGGCGGCGCGGGAGGGCCGGCCTCGGGCCCGTGCGGGCGGCGGCGACGGCGGGCGCCGAGTGCCACGTGGCGGTGCGCTATTGGCGCGGGGCGGCGGTGGTAGCTTCGTCCGGCCGGACCGGACGTGTCCGACGCGGCGGATGTGCGGGGAGCTAGGGTTAGGGTGCGAATGACCCGGGATTTTCGGGGAAGATACCTTTTTATAGGTAGGAGGAGCTAGGAAGCTCCAAATGGAGTGCGGTTTTCGGCCACGCGATCGTGATCGAATGCTCTAGATGATGGAGAGAGTTTTGGTGGGTTTTGGGCCAAATTGGAGGGGTGTTGGGCTGCAACACACATGAGGCCTTTTCGGTCCCTCGGTTAACCGTTGGAGCATCAAACGAAGCCCAAATGGTACGAAACTTGACAAGCGGTCTACCGGTAGTAAACCAAGGCCGCTTGGCAAGTCTCGGTCCAATCCGGAAATGTTTAATCCCCACACACGCAAGAAAGGTAGAAATGACCACCGGAGGAGAACGGAGCGCCGGAATGCAAAACGGACAACGGGGAAAATGCTCGGATGCATGAGATGAACATGTATGCAAATGAAATGCACATGATGACATGATATACAATGCATGACACGGAAGCAATGACAATGCAACAACAGCGAATAACTGGACGACACCTGGCACATCGGTCACGGGGCGTCACAACACTCCACCACTACGAGAGGATCTCGTCCCGAGATCTAGAGTGGCACCGGAGGGAAAACGGAAGAGAAAGAGAAGAGGTAAAACTAAGTTGCTCCTTTGACAAACGAGTGAAACCAAAGAACCTTGAAAAGGTTAAGCCATTTCGAGAAAAGAATACAACGGAGATGAACGAAGTTGAAAACACCCTGTTAGGAAAGAGGAACAAGGAAGAACAAATTCGGACAACATTTCGGTTGAAACGGAAGTCAAAAACTTGATAAAATGAAAAGAACTTGAGCAAAAGGGCACAACACTCTGGTTAGATGGATAAGCACAGGAAAGAACATGATCTTAGATGAAACGAGATGATGGTTGAAGAAAACAACATCGCAATGCCTTCGGAGCAAAAGTAAGAATGGAATGGGATGAACGAAGGAAAACAAGATCTCGAGGTAGCACGCTTACAACAAATGCTAGAACGGAGTTGTTGGGAAATCAACAACGAAAAGAACAGGCTTGATATGGTCTTATGGAATACAACTCAAAATATGAGGTGACAACCTGCCACTCATGGGAAAAGAATTGGATTGATAAGAACAAGGAGATGAGAAAAATATTTCCACCGGGAGGATAAAGAAGATCTTGGGTCCTTTATAAGCGCCATGGATAGCAACAAACCTTAGGGAAGGCTTTAGGTGGAATATAACCCAAGATAACTCAATTGACGAGATTGATGGATTTAAAATGTCTCATCCTTGACAACATGTGAATCATGAAACATGAACTCAATTATCAAGAATGACATAATACCACCTCAATTGACACGGTAGAAAGAATTGAACTCCGGATTGCAAGATGAAGAATGCTTGAACTCCACTGAAAAGAATGTTGATGAACGCTTCGAGAAGGAAATAAAACCTCGATGAACCATCATGTAGGACATCCCTGAGGAACCCCGGTAAACAAAATGATGATAAAAGCAAAAGAAGTTGAAAACACAGGGTGAAACCTTGTAATGATTTAGATGAATCTCCGTGGTGATATAATTGAAAGAGGTTGGAACTCCGGGAAAATAAAAGATGAAACAATTGAAACCAAGAATTTTGATGAGGCTCCGGAATAAGGAATTGAATATACTCGATGAAACAAGAATAAGAATTACATTATGCTTATCCTTCACCAATTAAATTGATGACAATCAACGGATTTGACATATTACTTATTCTCGTAGAAAAGATTAAGAGAGATATAACATAAACTTGGGAAGGTCTTCGACGAACCATCGGTAGGATTTGGAAAACAACGAATGAGTTGACATGATAACCATGGAATAGAATCTTGAGCAAATCACCGTAAGTACTGAAAATGATCGAAGTAGGGGTGAATTCCCGGTAAGAATTAGCAAATGAATGAAGATACTTGAGAGGATTTAGATACATGAGAACGAAGAGATCACGAGCCGATTAAAGATCACTTGAACAAAACACCGATAAAGTTGGGGAATGATAACTGACAGCTGAGAATGAATACACCTTAATTGATGGACTCCGGATAATCAAACTGAGAAGACTCTTGAATTGCTCCGGATAGGTGAAAAGAATTCTCACGATCAAAACAATTACGAGAGGATGGCAACAAGCTAGAATGACGAGTCTTGAAGGGACAAGAACAAGATTGGGAGAAAAAATCTTCTTTGGTCTTCACATGATGAGAAACAGCACTAAATTGTTGAGATACTCCGGGATGAAAAATGGAAGGTTGAGGCAACGATGAAAAGAATTCGACAGATCTTGGAGAAAAGCATTTACTGATGATAAATCATTCTTACGTCAAACTCCGAAAAGAAATTTGAGGATAGCTCTGGGAAAATAAGAGGAGTCAGGTAAGATCCTGGAAAAAGACCTGTGGGTTATGGCCCACTCAAAAGAAACACTGTTGAATGATTCAAAAGAGAGGTTGCACCGGTTGAGTTAAGTGGCTTGAATACGATAGGAACCCGAAATAGCTTGAACGGATGCAAGGTGAAAACACAAATCTTCGAAATATCTTCAGCACTCTGGAACAAATGAATAGCGAAAGGTGAATGATAAAGAGGTGCACCGGTAAGAAAAGGTATTTGAAACGAGGAAATGATATGATCAACAAAGCATGACTTGAAACCACCGGAGATGAAAAGAATGAAGAATGACGAACTTGAATCTCCGTTAGTATCTTCATGAGAATCACCGGATAAGAACATTGAAGGGAAAGAATGGAGAGGCTTCACATCAATAAGATGGATACTCGATTAAGAAATCTGAGTCCTTAAAGAAACACAAGGGAGGGAGGGCGGGAAAAACAAAGGCAACTTGGAGATGGATGAAACAAACAACATTGAGAAGAACTGATAATTGATCTTGTGAATGTTGAAGTGATCGGATCCACTTGAAGAGAGACACACCGGTAGAAAAGGATTGACAAAAACAATCTTGATGAACATGAAGGATTTGTATTCACATCGGAGTATGAGAACACCGCTTAGGGAAGGTATGGAATCAACATTTGACTTCGAAGCAACTCGAATACCACAACTCAAAACAAAACAAATGATTGGATTGCAGAATAAGCCGGAACAAACATATGATAGAGATTTCATCCGAAGTTTTTGTGGTGGGGCCTACACGGGCTCGATCGTATAGCACCATCATGTACAAGGTAGTGCACATGACATACGAAGCGTCCCCGAGTCGGCATAGCCAAGGACTCTTTAAGACACAACGAGACCGCTGTAAAACCAACCGTGAATAGACGGACCACTAGACGTTGAACCCCAATTTCGTATCATACATCCATCGGAAAGATATCCTAAGAGCTACTTGAATTCCCACTTATAAACTCCCGAAATTTTCTGGTTATGCAATCAGGTGTTGGGGATACAGGGGAAGCATAATATCTCACCCAAACTAGCAAATCCTACATCCAGTTGTATCCATCCTTCAACACATAACCATGAAACTTTCAGAAATCATCTACCTCAACCTTCGAAAAGCATCCGTTATACGAGTTATGGCAATACTCCCGAACTCCCGTCCCAGTACTGGGTGGCGTCGAGGTTATCTCACCAACAACTGCATAAAAGAGATTTTCGATGTCGGCGAACTAAACTCAGGTATTCCAGAACTGTAACGATAAAATTGTGATGACAACACCTCGGAGCTCAACTCCCCGGGACACTTCCACAAAACCCCTGACAGGAGGCACCAAGACAATGTTCTCGTCACAAAACCATCGGAACGATTCCAAGATACCCGCGTGATCCTAATTTTTTTTTGTGAAATTTGAGAAGAGAAGAGTCAAAACTCTACATCAGGATGCCTTACCAGAGCGATGAGGGGACTGGGGAGTAAAAAGAATTCCTAAACTCTCCGATATAAAATTCCTAAATGACTCAAAACATTTTTCTAGACACAACTCGGCTGCTAAAAACGATCAAGCAATGGGGCTCCTAAGGTCGGGGAAGGCTCTGATACCAACTTGTAACACCCTCGATGCGACTATATCTCCCACGTGTCGAAGCACGACTTAGAGGCATAACCGCATTGAAAGCAATGTCGCAAGTGAGGTAATCTTCGCAAACAACCCATGTAATACAATAAGGGAAAAGGGATACATAGTTGGCTTACAATCGCCACTTCACACAATTACATGAATAAAGCATTACATCAAACAGATACAATCAAGGTCCGACTACGGAACCAAAATAAAAGAAGAAACCCCAAATGCGACAAAGGTCTCCATTGACCCCAACTGGGCTCCACTACTGATCAACTAGAACGAAACAACACAAAGGACAAGATCTTCATCGAGCTCCTCCTGAGCTTGGTTGCGTCATCTGCACGGACTCATCGGCACCTGCAAGCTGATTTTGGAAGTATCTGTGAGTCACGGGGACTCAGCAATCTCGCACCCTCGCGATCAAGACTATTTAAGCTTATGGGTAAGGTAAAAGGTATGAGGTGGAGCTGCAGAAAGCGACTAGCATATATGGTGGCTAACATATTCGCAAAAGAGAGCGAGAAGAGAAGGCAAAGCACAATCGAGAAACTATGATCAAGAAGTGATCCTAGAACAACCTACGTCAAGCATAACTCCAAAACCGTGTTCACTTCCCGGACTCCGCCGGAAAGAGACCATCACGGTTACACACGCGATTGATGCATTTTAATTAAGGTCAACTTTAGGTTTTCTACAACCGGACATTAACAAATTCCCATCTGCCCATAACCGCGGGCACGGCTTTCGAAAGTTCAAATCCCTGCAGGGGTGTCCCAACTTAGCCCATGACAAGCTCTCACGGTCAACGAAGCAATATACCTTCTCCCGAGACATTCCAATCAGACTCGGTATCCCGGTTCTTCAAGACACTTCGACAAGTTAAAACAAATCCAGCAACACCAAACGAATGTGCCGACAAATCCCGATAGGAGCTGCACATATCTCGTTCTCAGGGCACACTCAGATGAGCTCTCCATACAACTAAAACCAAACCTCAAGTTTCCCCGAGGGGGCGCTGCACAGGACTCTAGTTTGGACCAACACTCAGAGGAGCACTGGCCCGGGGGGTAAAATAAAGATGACCCTCAGGAGCGCGACTCCCAAGGGGAAAGAAAAGGCTAGGTGGCAAATGGTAAAACCAATGTTGGGCATTGCTGGAGGAGTTTTATTCAAGGCGAACTGTCAAGGGGTTCCCATTATAGCCCAACCGCGTAAGGGACGCAAAATCCGGGAACATAACACCGATATGATGGAAACTAGGGCGGCAAGAGTGGAACAAAACACCAGGCATAAGGCCGAGTCTTCCATCCTTTACCAAGTATATAGATGCATTAATTAAATAAGATATAATGTGACATCCCAACAAGTAAACATGTTCCAACAAGGAACAACATCTCCATGTTCCAACAAGGAACAGACTTCAATCTTCACCTGCAACTAATAACGCTATAAGAGGGGCTGAGCAAAGCGGTAACATAGCCAAACAACGGTTTGCTAGGACAAGGTGGGTTGGAGGCTTGGTTCAACAATATAGGAGGCATGATAATCAAGTGGTAGGTATCGCAGCATAGGCATAGCAAAAGAGCGATCAACTAAGCAAGCAAAGATAGAAGTGATTTCGAGGGTATGGTCATCTTGCCTGAAATCCCGCAAGGAAGAAGAACGAGTCCATGAAGAAGACAAACGGACGTAGACGAACGGGTCCTCACAAACGCGACATAACCGGAACCAACCCGAAGAAGCAAACACCGGAAAGAAGCACACAACATAGTAAACGACCAACACATGGACATGGTATGATATGCGGGATGCGTTATGCGATGCATATGCAAGATTTGACAAGGAATGCATGAATCTGGCCTCAACATGGAAATCCAAGTGTGCCACTGGAAAGATGAGATGAAATCGCTTGAAAACGATATGAAGAACGCCGGAATCGGAGTTACGGTTTGGAAATGGCAAGCAATTCAAATATGACCACGTTCTGCGATTTACAGCAAGTAGCCATCTAAATGCAACGATATGAACATGCTCCAGCACTCAAACATGGCAACAAAATACATGGCAGGGATTCATTCATGATGCTTGACAAAAGAGGAACACTGAGCTACGGCCAATTCATCCATTAACAGGTTCAAACAAGCATGGCAAAAATGCATTTGACAAACAGATTTCAGACTTAGTGAAATCAACACTTGTCTGGAATTTCAGATCAGGTAGCACACTTTGGAGTAAGAAAACTATATGCTACAGGACTTGAACATGGCAAAGTAAAGCAGGGCATGGAGCTACTCAAAGAGATTAACAAAAGTCCCTTAGTGACCTTGAGCCAAAAGGGATCAGAAAATACAATTGCAAGCATGTGAACATGGCAAAAACATAATCAGACTCTCAGACTTAGTGAAAAACTGGAGCATGCAAAACAGATATCAAGTTGGCATGTTTACGAGCTCGATGCACTCACTACAGAGCAAGTCATGACAAACTAAGCATACACCCATCAAGAATACACAAAATGCAAGCTAGACATGGCAAGAACAATAACATAGCATGCACAGATCAACTACAACATCATCGGCAAAATCGCTAACAAGTAGACAATCTGCCCAGATTCACGAAATGACAAAAGTAGAGCTCGATTGACTCAAGCTAGGGTGCTCCATAATTGCAAACAAAGACATGGATTTATAGAGCACTACAATATTAATAAAACATCCTTACTGATCATCCTCAAAAGAGGTACGGATCACTAGGAAACAACATGAACATATGGCATAATGAGATAAACAGCCCAAGGACTTAGTGGAAATGCTAAGTCCCTGAAATCAGCATTACCAAGTGCCTCACTTTGCAAGCTTATGCTAGTCACCACACACATCACAAAAATACATGGGTTGCACCTCTGGAAAGATGACAAAACCCTTAAGAAAACATATGTAGAGCTCAGGGGCATATCATGCACACAATAATCATGGCAAAAATGACAAATAGCTAAATGGAGCAGCAGATCTGACAATTATCTCAAGTAGCACTCTTCTAACAGCATTTCAGGCATCAAGATGAACTCAAATTAAAATGATTCAATGAGATGAAATGATGTACTCTCTGAGACGAACATTTTGATATGCTATATGCGCAAAACAGAGTTACGGGTGCAAAGTTGTGACATGGAGAAGATTGCAAAATGCTTAGGGTTTGGAGGGGAAAAGTCAACCGCGAGAAAAATGGATGTCAGATCTGGCGGGCACGGACTTCGAGGTTCATTGGAGGGGAGGTCGCCGGAGATGCGCCGGAGCTTCGAGGGACCGGAGGAGAGGCCGAGGTGGCCGGATCCGGCGACGCTGCGGCGAGGCGGCGCTCGGACACAGAGGGGGCGGCGCTGGCGCGGCTGCCGGCGCCGGAGGTTGAGGTGGCGCGGCGGCGAGCAACTCCGGCCGGCGCGGGCGGCGCAGATGCCGGTCGGCGACACGATGGCGGCGAAGGGCGGCATCGGGCAGAGCGCGGGCGACGCTGGGAGGCGGAAGGAGGCGCGGGGCGCGGCCCGGGAGGCGGCGCGGGAGGGCCGGCCTCAGGCCCGTGCGGGCCGCCACGGCGCCGGGCGCCGAGTGACACGTGGCAGCACGCTATTGGCGCAGGGCGGCGGCGGCAGCTTCGTCCGGCCGGACCGGACGTGTCCGACGCGGCGGATGTGCGGGGAGCTAGGGTTAGGGTGCGAATGACCCGGGATTTTCGGGGAAGATACCTTTTTATAGGTAGGAGGAGTTAGGAAGCTCCAAATGGAGTGTGGTTTTCGGCCACACGATCGTGATCGAACGCTCTAGATGATGGAGAGAGTTTTGGTGGGTTTTGGGCCAAACTGGAGGGGTGTTGGGCTGCAACACACACGAGGCCTTTTCGGTCCCTCGGTTAACCGTTGGAGCATCAAACGAAGTCCAAATGGTACGAAACTTGACAGGCGGTCTACCGGTAGTAAACCAAGGCCGCTTGGCAAGTCTCGGTCCAATCCGGAAATGTTTAATCCCCCCACACATAAGAAAGGTAGAAATGACCACCGGAGGAGAACGGAGTGCCGGAATGCAAAACGGACAACGGGGAAAATGCTCGGATGCATGAGACAAACATGTATGCAAATGAAATGCACATGATGACATGATATGCAATGCATGACACGCAAGCAATGACAACGCAACAACAACGAATAACTGGACGACACCTGGCACATCGGTCACGGGGCGTCACATACGCCAACGGCGGGTTGTTGCTGCCCTTGAGGTGCGTCAGCACACCCTCGAGTGTGCGGCCGAGGACGCCCCACCACAGGTGGCGTCCCTCGTTGTTCTTCAGGTCGCCGACCACCGGCGCGCTGTTGGTGGATGCCAGCCATTGCTGCTGACGGCGCTCGAAGTACGCCACCCAAGCCGCGTGGTTGTCGGCGGCGTACTGGGGGAGGGTGAGCTGGGCGTCAGTGAGGGAGGTGTGCACGACCTCCACCTCGTCGGCGAAGTAGGAGGGACGCGCCACGGCATTGGGAAACGGGGGAATGGGCACTCCCCAGTTGCTGAGCCTCCACCCCGTCGGCCCGGCACGCATGTCCGGCGGCGCTGGGATGTTCGCCTGGAACAGGAGACATGACTCCTATTCGCGGAGTGTGCGGTGGCCAAAGCCGTTGGCCGTCGCCTCATCTTCGGGGAAACACTCGGCCATCGGGAGAGGGGGATGGAGAGGGAGGGCTCAGCGGCGGCGCTCGGGAGAGGTAGAACTCGGCGGCTAAGGCAGGGCTGGTGTGGCCAGAGGCGAGCGAGGCCACCAGCTTATATAGCTGCGTCGCGCCCGTGTGTAAGCGTGCGAGGGAGGGGAGGCATCGGCATGCTGTCCCGTGACGCGCCGCCCGTGAGGAATCAATGGCAAGGCTGACCGGCGGCAGCCTTGTCATTGATTCCCCGCGGAAAACCGAGGCGTTGGGGGGAGACGATGTGCGGTGTCGTTGACGCGGCTGGCCCGTGGCTCTTTCGCACCAAAACCGCTCACCCCGGCACCCCGGGGCGCCCTCCAACGCGCCGGGTACGACCTGGGTCCGCCGACGCTGATTTCGGCCCAGGCCGGCGAAAATCGGACTCCTAGGGGCGCGACTGGGCCATTTTTTCGGCGCCGGCGCGAAAAAGTCGCCTGAGGAGGCCTTTCTGGGAGCGCGCTGGAGATGCTCTTAGCCCGCACAGAGCGGTTTCGCGTGCTTCAGTGGACGCGGGAGATTCTGGCGCGTGGCAAAAAATCGCGCGCGCGCGAAAAAGTGGCCAGTGCGCGTCATCCGACGCGCTCTATAAAACGCGTGCGCCCGAGACGGCCAACCACACACTCGAGCGCCCCGGAACAAAAGCCCTAGAACAAACACTAGCAGTAATATCAACTATCTAAAAGGAAATACAAGTGCGCACGATCTAAATCGTGAGATTAACGACTTTCAGAAAGAAGGATGGGGAGAGAGGGGGTTACAGAGGGTTTCAGAGTTTCAAAGATGCTTACCGTAGACAGGGGGTGGGTCTCCCTCCGCGCGGCGACGAGGCACCATGGTTCAGCTCGCTTTGTCGGCGAACCCGCGGGCCGCCGTCGCTCTGTCGGCGGTGACGAAACCCTAGCCGATCACCTCCCATGATCGCCTCCCCTTTCTTTCCTTAGCCTTGGAGACGGTGATATGAATTCTAGAGAGAAGCCGAGCCATCCCGAATGGGCAGGGGGAAATATGCAAAACCGCGCCGTGGTCGCGCGCTTTTTTTTGAGGAAAGTGGTCACTCGCTTCTTTATGAAATGGACGACGTGTCATGTACAGATGGCGGGTCAAACAGTTTTTGGGTCAAATACGTCCACGTGTGCAAAATACGAGCCAAAATGGTACGAGTTACCATACGCTGACCCGGTTCAGCGAGTCCAGTGACCGTAAATTTATGTTCTGTGAATACAGTGACCATACTGAACCCTAGAGACAAGTTCAGTTACCGTAGATGTAATTTTCTCACCAAAATAGGGAGTGTGGGTGTGTGACATTTCCTTCCGAGAAACTAGAGGCAGTGGAACCATATGATTCTTTTGATGATACTTCAATTAACAACTTTGATTCGTAACATGAGTTTAGTAAAAAACGTAACATAAGTAATTCTTGTATTTGACGGACGTTTTTTCGTCGTCGTTAGGCGGGGAGGACTGCAAATCTTCATTGGTTACAGTGGTTTTTGTCCTAGTAAGTCTAGGGTTTGCTCATCTGAAACAATGATGAATAGACGGTGACGATACGATAGAGAAGCTACTATTTGCTTTAATGAAATTCAGATATGCAATGTCATTTCGGTGTCTCTTTAAAATGATAAGTAGTTATATTCATTATAAATAGAAGAATGGAAGGGGTATCTAGATGCAGGAAAACGTTTTCTGTGAGGACGGACGAGCAAACGAAGGGACGTTTCAGGCCTTTTATGGATGGATAACAAACAGAGAACAAGGGCATGTTTGGTAGCCTTCTCGCTGCAGCCTGGCCCGTAGAGCCTGGCTCAACGAAGCCTGATTAAGGGTATACAGGCAAAAAACCAATATATGCACCTAGTTTGGTAGCCTGCATACCCTTTAGCCTGCATGGGGTGTAACGAAAGGTAGTCTGTTTGGTTGCCAGCTTGTTTAGGCGCAAACACAAGGCATAGTGTTTGGTTCCATGCAACACCTATTGTATGGTAACCTCTTTGGCGAGGTGGTGAGGTTACTAGCACACAGCGGCATGAAGAATAACCCATAGACACACAACAGAAGATAGTTGTAAACCATAGCAAGACACGGTTTTAAATACAGTGCCACACTTAAACATATCGGTTCAAAAGCAAAGCAGTACGATATGAAACTAAACCGGCTGGAGCATAGGAAGGGATGTCCTAGACATTCACGGCGAAGACGTCGTCGTGCCTCCCGCACTTGGTCACCACTTCAATATCGTCGTCGTTGAAGACGATGTCCTTGAGTGTGTCGGGAGTCGGCGGCTTGAACGTCACCATGTAGCTGATCTTGATCTAATGGATGGCGGTGAAGGGGGCCCAACCCTAATCAAGGGTGACCCTATCGTCCATCAGTCGGACAGTGACCCTCCGTGAGCAGCCGGTGTTTATCCTCAGATTGAACTCTGTCAGCACGGCCGGGAAGTGCTTGGTGAAGTCCAGGGGCATCGGAATGCACTCAAGCTGAGGGGCAAGGATCACCTTGCAGAAGTGGGTTGGAGCACCCTCATCATGGTAGTGCTCGTGGTTCCGGCACTTGCCGCTAGAGGGCTCCTCCGGCACCACGTCATCATCCATGGCCACCCCCTCAGGCGTTGCTGGCACAACCTCCATGGGCGGCACCACCTCCTTGCCCTTGTTCTCCTTATCGGTCTGCATTACAAAGAGCACAAAGTTCCCAGGTTGATCACCATTAAAATTAACCTATTGTCCATAACCCCTTTATTTACCCATCCTTACGGTCACTACTTACCCACCATCTCACTCAGTCATCTCTCTGTTCCTCGTATCCATCGCCATGAACTCCAGCAGCAATTCCAACCCCATCCCCAACCCCTTCCCTTGGGGCATTGGATGAAGGGCTTTCTTTCTCAGGTGCTCAATCGGTGACCGCACCAAGTTCGAGAACACCATGGAAGTCTGCTTGAACTTCAGCAGCATGGCAGACATGCATAAAGAGTCAGATGTTGTGGTGAAGAAGACAACGCCGGAGGAGTTGGAGACGCTGATTCCTGACCCAACGATGGGTGCTATGTCAGTCGACATCCTTCGCTGAGCCATGAATCAGGCCGACTCCGGCGACGCTAGATAGAGGGACATGTGGGCTAAGTACAGAGAGTACATGCGTCCTCATGACCATCAAGCCCCAGCGTACTTCACGACAAGGACTATGGCGGTGGCGGAGGAGGAACAAGAAGCGGTGGCGATGGAGGTGGAAGAAGAAGATGCGGTGGCGATGGTTGTAAGGGCGCCGGGGCCAGGACACCGAAGCATGCCAATCGATCTGGACTCCAGCGAGGAAGAAGAGATGGTGGTGCAGCTCGAGGAGAAGGACAAAGCCAAGGGCACCCGTCGCTCCAACCACCTATAGGGTCACCGAGGCTAAGATCTAAGAGTACTATGCAAGATTTACCCCCAATCCCCATTACCCTTGTACTCAGTCTGGATCGGGATCCTCAAATCCATCGGTACTACGAACTCATGACGATGTTAAGATCACTCCTATGGTTGTTTACCCCGATTCCCCATTCCCCTAACGCGGATAGAACCTAAACGCGGATCGAATGCGAATGAGTATGTGGGAGGTGAAAAAAGTGCTTGACGCCATTGGCGAAGTGCCGAAGGTGATGATGCAGATGCCGGTGAAGGGGCCGGAGGTCGACTTGCTGTTCTCCGATCTGCTGAGCGCCGCCGCCACCATCGGTGAGAGTGGAGAGAGGGGAGATGAGGGTAATAACTGTCGGCGCTTCGGGAAGCAACGCGGCTTACTGCTGATTCCAGCGTTCCTAGTGAGACAGGCCTAGAGGTGCTTTGAGTTCCATGCTATGAAGGTCCAACAGTAATGCAAGCAACCAAACGGGCCACAATCTTCCCGCGCGGGCCTGGTTGGCCTATATACAGGCAACCAAACACGTCCCAATTGAAGCGCGCGCGGGGGGGGGGGGGGGTGGCGTGTTGTTGAGGTGCAGCCGTGGCCGTCAGGACCGGACGAGGCAAGCCGCGAGTAGAAGCAAGCAGCCTAAATAGCGTCCAGGACACATTTTTTTGTCTTTTTTGCACAGGTGAAAGAAAAAGTTATTTTTCCACATAACTTTCTGCATGCACATAGAATGTGAAGATTGTATGCGTGAGACTTTTTTCAGAATTTTTGGCATTTAGAAAGAAGTTTTCCAAAGTGGGTTCATATGCCCATGGGTTCATCCATGCACTTCTCTGCAGATGATTGTACACACTGGTTTGATTTGAATGGCCAGACTCCCATCAAGTTAGATGTTATCAGTAGTTTGATTTGAATGGCCAGACTTCCATCAAGTTACATGTTATCAGTACATACTGATCCTTCCGTTACTTTTTGACCAATATAACTGCTGATGAAAAATTTAAGATGTTCGCAGTTTGAGTGATCAAACTTGATACTGGCTGCTAATATGTACAGAGGTATTCAGTACTTCATTCATATGCCTATTTAATAATATAAAACTACCAAAATTTATTTTGGAAGTTGCTTAAGACCGTGTTTGTCCAAAACATCGAATATGCTTGAAGTACTAGGAGCACTTCAATAATACTCCCTCCATACCTTAATATAAGACATTTTTTGACAGTCATAGTGTCAAAAAACATCTTATATTAAGTTACAGAGGGAGTGTATCATTACCTAGAGCAGAACAAAGTATGCATGAAATACTTTGTCCAAAATGAAAAAAATAATAATTAACAGGTCATCCCTTCTTCATACTACATTTCTTTTCGCTATCCAGTATGGAGTGAGTCTTCATGTATAGAAGTGCTGACCCCCGTTTCCATGACAATATTGCATTACTTGCAACAAGCAATGCCTACCGGATCCATCTCAGTTCCTTTAATTTTCATCATTATTCGGATTGGCAACTTATGCTCCCTTGCATCTGGAACTACATAATTAACACTCTAATTTTGCAATGGCAAGTCTTGCAGTTTCATCCAACTGCGCTGTCAGACCTGTTAGGAATATGCAACTTGTATTCCCATGAGGCCATAGGCCGATATATATATACATGTACAGGTGTGGAACATATGCAGGAAACCCCTTATACAACGGGATAAATACAAAGGGGTACATGACTTATATTATAACTCTAACACCCCCCCCCCTCAAACTCATGGTGGATGAACAACACTGAGTTTGGAGAGATAAAAGCCATGGTGTGCTCTAGTCCGGGCCTTCGTCAGGAAATCCGCCAACTGTAACTCGGAAGGCACATACTGAAGAGCAATAACCTGATCCTGCACACCAGCACGTACATAGAAAGCATCAACACCAATATGCTTGGTGAGCTCATGCTTCACATGATCATGCGCAATGCTGATAGCACCTATACTATCAGATAAGAGTAGAGTCGGTGTAGTGACAGAAACACTAAAATCCTGAAGTAACCACCGTAACCAAGTCACCTCTGCCGTCAAAAGAGCCATTGCTCGCAACTCAGCCCCAGCACTCGAACGGGAAACTGCAAGCTGTTTCTTCGTCTTCCAGGCAATGAGAGAACCACCAAGAAAAACACAATAAGCAGAAAGTGAACGGCGATCTGAAGGATCACTAGCCCACATAGCATCTGAATAGGCCTGAAGCTGTAAAGAACTGGAGCGAGGAAAGAATAGACGGTGAGAGATCGTGCCTCGAAGATATCGGAGAACACGAAGGAGATGACTATAGTGAACCGAGGTGGGAGCAGAGACAAACTGACTCAGAATATGAACCGGATAAGAGATGTCCGGACGAGTGACAGCTAGATAGACAAGACTGCCAACAAGATGACGATAACGCGTCGGGTCAGGGAGAGGATCACCATCAGTAGCACGGAGGTGAACATTGAGCTCCATAGGAGTCTCAACAACGCGCTCGTCAGTAAGAGCAGCACGAGCAAGAAGATCCTGGATATACTTTTCCTGGGATATAAAAAAGCCATCAGAGGTAGAAGAGACTTCAATCCCAAGAAAGTAGCGAAGAGGTCCAAGATCAGACATAAGAAACTGCTCACTAAGACGGGCCTTTACAAAGGCAATATACTCGGGGTCATCCCCCGTGATGATCATGTCATCAACATAGAGAAGAAGAAGAGTCCGACCACGAGGAGAAAGGTGAATAAACAATGCTGGATCATGAGCACTTGCTGAAAAACCAGCAGCAGTGATCACAGAGGCAAAGCGCTCAAACCAGGCGCGGGGGGCTTGCTTAAGGCCATAGAGAGAGCGACGAAGACGACATACCATGCCATCAGGAACAGAATACCCAGGTGGTGGCTGCATGTACACCTCCTCACGCAGCTCACCATTAAGAAAGGCATTCTTAACATCAAGCTGAGATATAGACCAGTGGCGTGCAGAGGCAACGGCAAGAAGTGTACGAACAGTGGTCATATGGGCCACAGGAGCAAAAGTCTCGTCATAATCACGACCGTGCTCCTGCTGAAAACCACGAGCCACAAGACGAGCTTTGTGACGCTCAAGAGAACCATCGGAGCGAGTCTTAACCTTGTAGACCCACTTACAAGTGATCGGACGGACTCCGGGAGGAAGAGAAACAAGATCCCAGGTACCAGTGCGTTCAAGAGCAGCAATCTCCTCTGCCATCGCAAACTGCCATTCAGGATGAACAACAGCCTGACGGTAAGAAGTCGGCTCAAGAACAGCAGCACCAGCGGTGGGAAATCCAAAGCGATCAACAGGCGGACGAGGACGAGAACGCAAGCCATAAGTAGGCTGAGAGGAAGATGACGACTCATCCACAGAGGCATCGACTGGTCGTGGACGACGAGTGTAATGCTGAGGAAAAGATGGAATAATAGAAGGAGGAATCGTCAAGGTAGAATCGGGGGGTGGCGACGAAGAAGTCACCGGAGATGAAGGTGTAGAATCCGGTGACATGCTGGGAGAGGAGACCGGGGAGGAAGTCACCGGAGATGAAGGTGGAGAACCCGGTGACATGCTAGGCGAGGAGACCGGGGAGGATGGTGGCTGCAAATCAACTAGAGGTGGAGAAGGAGAGGAAGTGGAACGGAGAGGTACAGGCTCGACGGGGGTGATAGGTGAGTCAGGAAAAGTGAGGAAAGAGATATCATGCACTGAAAAAGTCGAGGAAGATGGGCGTGGGTAGAAGGGACGAGACTCATCAAAAGTCACGTCTCGAGAGATACGCATCCGACGACCGATAGGATCCCAACAACGATAGCCCTTATGCTCATCACTGTAGCCTAAGAAGACACACTCAACAGACTGAGCGGTCAGTTTGGTGCGTTCGCGAGGGGCAAGAAGAACATAGCAAACACAACCAAACGAGCGAAGCATCGAATAATCGGGAGAACGATCAAAAAGTCGCTCGAAAGGAACACCACCCTGTAGAGCAGCGGAAGGCTGTATATTGATAAGATAGGTGGATGTGGAGACGGCCTCAGCCCAAAAATGAGGCGGGAGAGAGGCAGCAATCATCAATGCACGAGCCGTCTCAAGAAGATGTCGATGCTTTCGCTCAGCCACACCATTCTGAGCATGAGCACCAGGACAAGAGAATTGAGAGAGAGTCCCTTGCTCAGCAAGAACACCACGCAACATCTTAGAGATATACTCGCCAGCGGAGTCAGCACGAAAAACACGAATGGGTGAAGAGAACTGAGTATGAACCATGGCAGCAAAATGCTTATAAATAGACAACACCTCAGAACGAGAAGTCATGAAATAAAGCCATGTGTAACGAGAGAAATCATCTATGAAAATAATATAGTATTTATGACCACCTTTCGAAGCGAAAGGGCCGGACCCCATACATCAGAATGGACTAAATCGAAAGGACGCTTGGACACTGACTCACTATGTGAATATGGTAACTGAATCTGCTTGCCAAGACGACAACCCTGACACTCTAAAGAGACATCTCCTGAGACAGACCCCAGAAGACCTCGACGAACTAAAGAAGACAACCGAGAACCACACAGATGACCAAGTCGATGATGCCACTGCTGGAAGGAACCAGTAACGGAGGCGACATAAGCGGAAGAACTGGCGATGGTGGTGGCAGCGGAAGGAACATGAAGCCAGTCCAACTCCCAAAGACCTTGAGAATCACGGCGGCGAGGGCCAGCCCCAACCAGAGTGTGCGTGCGACGGTCCTGGACAGAACAAGAGTCAACGTCAAGGATGACGCGACAACCAGAATCAGTAAGTTGACCAGCAGAAAACAGATTCATGGTAAGTCGAGGAACATGAGCAACATCAGGAACAGAATAAGGAGTGGTAAGATTGCCTTTACTAGCAACAGAAAGTGGAGTACCATCAGCAGTGAAGACATGAACAGGAGAATCCAGTGATCGAAGAGAGGACAAAGTGGAAGAATGAGAAGACATATGAAAAGAAGCTCCAGAGTCCAGAACCCATGGGGATGTACCTGACTGTGTAGAGGGTGATTGCTCAGTGCGGGAAGCATCAGTCACAGAACCAGCAGTACCCGTTGAGGAAGAACCTGAAGCCGCAAGCAGACGCTTAAGTCTCAGAATATCCTGGTCAGTCAAAGCAATGGCTGAAGCTGTCGAGGTAGATGACGAAGTCTCTGAAGATGATGATCGCGCCTTGCGCAGGTGTTTCTTCTTCGTGTAGCACTGAGACTCAAGATGACCATCATTGTTGCAATAGTCGCAATGTGGACGGGGGCGACCTGAGCCTCCAGAAGGAGTGGGCAAGAGCGGCGGAGCACTCGAGCGAGAAGGGGTCGGTGCAGCAGGTGGCGTAGGAGCACGAGTAGCGAGCACAGAGGGAACCTCCAGCAAACCAGCACCACGTAAGCGAGTCTCCTCAGCACGAATCTCAGAAAGCGCCTCCATGAGAGAAATACGGCCACGAGCAAACAACTGAGCACGCCGGGGCTCAAACTCCTTACGGAGCCGAGACAGGAACTCATAGACGCGATGAAACTCCAAATTGGCCTGGACAGCCTGGCAACAGGGGCAGGTACGACAACCAGCACTGCGGAGAGAATCAAGCTGGCGCCAGATAGCAGAACTCTGTGCATAGAAGTCATCAACAGTAGAGTCACCCTGCTGAAGAGCATGCTCCTGACGGACCACAGAAAGGTATAAGGCATCACCAGAGGGCTGATAGCGCTGACGAAGACGGGTCCACATCTCAAAGACAGTAGGAAGACCCAGAAACTCAGAAGCAAACTGAGGCAGAACACTAGCAGTGAGAACAGCTGCAGCACGAACATCATCATCAAGCCACTGGGTGTAAACAGACAGAGCACCATGATACGTCTGAAGAGCCTCCTCATAAGCCAAAACCCTCTCATCATAAGCACGATCAGCAGCCTCATCAGCAAGCTTAGCCGCATCCTTGGCGGCCTGATTAGCATCCAGAGGAAGAACCGGTGGAGTCGGCGGAATAGGAGCCACCGGAGGAACCGGACGTGGCGGACAGCAGACCTCGCCAGAAAGAACACCCCAGAGACGGATGCCACGCATGTGAATGCGCATGAAGCCAGTGAACTCAGTGTAGTTAGTACCATCGAAGATCACCGGACAGCGAGGGACAGCAACATAGCCCGATGCAGCAGACATTTTTTTAGGCAGAGATCAGTGGGAGCAGGAGATCAGGGCCCCGTCACTTGGGGCCGGCTGAGAACGAGACTGCAGCCTTGTCGAAGCGGTCGTCCGGGAAGTAGATCGTGGAGCCCTCGAACCCCTCGAACCGCGCCACCTCGATGGATCTGGAGCGGTCGGCCGGAAGTAGATCGATGGATCGATGGGAAGCGGTCGTACGGGAGCTGCTGACGGGATCGATGGATCTGGAGCAGCCTTGTCCACCGTCGGCTCGGGGCGCGGGGATGAAGCGGTCGTCCGGAAGGAGATCGCTCGGGATCGCTCGGGCGGACCTGCTAACGGGATCGCTCGGGCGGACCTGCAGATGAGACGGGACAGCGACGGCCCAAGAGCAGAGTTGTCCTGCGGTGGTGAAGGCACCGGAGAGCAGCGCCGGCCAAGAGACAAAGGGCGGCGGCTGCGTGGATGGGAGATTGGATCGAGAGCACGAGTTGCGCGTGCTAAAAAAGAAACCCTAAGGCTCTAATACCATGTTAGGAATATGCAATTTGTATTCCCATGAGGCCATAGACCGATATATATACATGTACAGGTGTGGAACATATGCAGGAAACCCCTTATACAACGGGATAAATACAAAGGGGTACATGACTTATATTATAACTCTAACAAGACCAATGCCTTCCAGTACAGCCAGCTAAAACAAGAGATAGTACAGTTCTTGTAACTATGGACACATCGTTACATGATCTATAACTCATCAGTCATTGCCAATCGATCATATACATGCGCAACATAACAAGGTCTGCACCAAACCTTTTGTCCAGAAATGGAAAAATAACAACAGGTTACATTCTTCTAAAGATCTCGGTGTTAGAGTTGTACACGGAGATGAGAGAATTGATGGGAAAAACCACGAATGCCAGGAAAGATATGACAATGGAGCTGTTCACCATTTTCGGAGAAGGATTGCTCCCCCAGCTGTCGATCCAGTCTGTTATTCGAGCACCTGCAATACAAAACAAATACATAATTTCAGCATTGGTCTCTCCTTGCAGAGATTCAAGAACTAATCAGTCGTAACATGTGGTGAAACCGTGAAAGCATGTTATCCCATGCAAAACAGAACAGAATGAACAAAAGGATAACAAATACTAACATTTTGGCGTACAGCCTGTACGAGACAAGCACACACGAAAGCTCCAGAAAGCTATTTAGGCAATGTGAAACAAAATCGGTGCCGATGTTTTGGGCAATATTTATCTCGGATTTTATAGCTGGCAGAAGGAAGAAGAAAAGAAGAACAAAGCGAATCAAGTCCAACGCATTGGTCAAATGACACATTTTTCCTGCTTCATGTCCTCTGTTTTAGTTTGTTGGTACAAGCGCCAATCTATGGTTTGCGTAGTGCTCACAACCAGGTCTGGTTATCTCACATCAAGAGCAAAACACATGAGGTAAATACGCGCAACTTAATGATAACTAAAAGCATAAGCCTAATGACTACTCCCTCTGTTCCGAAATAGATGACTCAACTTTGTACAAACTTTGTATAAAGTTGAGTCATCTATTTCGGAACGGAGGGAGTAATAGAGTATAGTCATGATGAAGGTGCCACCAGGAAGCACACAGCTAATAATATCTTCATAGAATTTTTTTTGGCTCAATACTAAAGCTATATGATCAAATACCAATTTTAGTGTTTCACACAGTTATTTATGGCAGAAAAGTGAAATTATTCTCTTTCTCCCTGAAAGACAGCAATAACTCTCTATTGCAACTTATCAATAGATAACTGTTTCATTGTCTATCATGTACTCCCTCCATTTCTAATAATAAGATGTTTTAGGTATTGCAATATGGACTACATACGGATTAAAATGAGTGAATATACACACTAAAACGCATCTAGATGCATACAGATCTGAGAAAATAGAGAAAAGCTAAAACATCTTATATTTAGGAACGGAGGGAGTATGAGGTTTGAAGAGCACTAATCAGCCAGGTCGCAATCCACCCTAAATATTGCAGTGCCTCGAGAAAATTCAAACTACAACAATCAACCCAACTACCAATAAAGAGCAACTAACAACCTTACGGCTTAATTCACACCTACCAAATTCTAGTGCAAGCTGGAATAATCAGAATAACAACACCTTTAGAGAACATCAAGACGATGAGAGCATAACACTAGGCTACACCAACTGATATCAGAGTATCAAGTACTCTAAACGCTTTCTCCATCATGGTGATAAGCAATACCAACCGACCATTGAAGTGAATGTAATAGGATCAGTCCTCTCACCAGTACGGGTAACCAAGTCAAAGATGTTGTGTTCATCAATTACCCTTCCACGGCCTATGACGAATATCCCTGCTCTTCATTTTGGTAATAAATTCCTCAGCTTTCACAGAATCACCATGGTTCAAATAACCCTCAATCATGCACATGTAATTTTTTGTGTCAAGTGGTACTCCCCTATCAATCATCTCATTGAATTTTTCCAGAGCATCATCCATCCTGCCCATCTTGCAAAATGCAGATATGACAGTTAAATAAATGAATTCATTAGGGTTCAACCCCTTCTTCAACATGTCTTCGAAGAAAAGCATAGCCACACCCATCCTTCCATACTTAGCATATGCACTAATCAGTATGTTGAAACAATGGAGGTCGGGTACAACTCCATCTCTTGCCATCCGCTCACAGAGATCAATCATATCAATGAGGGATCCTTCTTTAGCGTACCCATGGAGCAAAACAGAGTATGAGATGACATCAGGTTTTTGGCCGTTCACGGCCATGGAATAAAAAAATTCTACAGCTTCCTTGAATCTTCCATTCTTGCAAAGGCAGGTCATGAGTGAGTTGTAGGTAACAACGCTTGGCATAACACCTTGGCTTCTCATCACTTTCAACAACCTAGCGACTTCTTTCAACTGTCCCAAAGTTGAATATCCTTGCATCAAGCTATTATATGTCACAGCATCTAGTTGGGCACCATTATGAACCATTGATCGAAGAACCACCTCTGCCTTGTCCTCTTGCTTTGCATAGCGCATTGATAATGGAGCTATATGTCACCTCAGTAGGCACAATCCCCTGTCGTATCATTTCTTGGAATAGATCCCATGCTTTGCTTACTTCACCCTCCTTAAAGAAGCCATCAATTACCATGTTGTATGACATCACGTCGGGGGAGTGGTCAGCGCCTTTTTTGGCCATCATCTGGAGCAGATCAAGCGCAAGCTGGCTCCTCCCATTGTCGCATAAGCTCTTGAGAATCACTGAGTATGAGATGACATTAGGCAGGTCGTCGGGCATCTTATGGAACAGCACGTTCAGAGCCTCCTCTGTGCGCTTCATGTCACAGAGGCACTTGAACAAGCTGCTGTAGGTAATGACATCCATCTTGATGCCTGTCTTGAGCAGGCGGCCGAAGAAGGCAAGCCCTAGGTCTGGGCGGCATGCTCGGTGGCAACACTCCATTAGTATGCTGTAGGTGTAAATGGTGGGTGCTGTCGCCTGGCGACGGCCTGCTCGGGCCATGCGGTTGAACAGATCAATGGCGAGGGCAGGGCTATCGGTGCACGCAGGTGAGGGCGGCGCACGCGCAAGTGCAGCAAATAAGCCGCTGAGTGCACGAGCTGATACTGGGACAGGTTGGCGCAGCATTTCGTCGAACAGTTGGTGCGCGAGCTCTGGCCTGAGCGTTCTGAAGCCCAGATGGTCGTGGAGTTCGTCCAGCAGTTCGTGGGCGCGTGAGGAAACGGAGCTAGAGAAAGAGCGGACCTGAAAGCGTGACATTGTCGCAGTCTAGTTTCTGCAGCAGCGGTGAATGCTGGCGGCAACGACCAAGCCCTGGTTGGAGGGCGGACGGAGGAGACACTGGACAGAGTGATCTCGCTCGCTTCTTCCCGCAGCCACGGTGAGTGCGAGCGCGCGCCGGCGACGACCAACCGCCGGCGCGTCCAGCAGCGGTAGGACGGTGGACGGAGGTGTGGGATTGGGGAATTTTAGGTTCGATGTGGAAGTGGGAGGTGTTCGTTACAAGAAGCAGACGTGCGAAGTCTTTTCTTTTCTTTTTTTCTTTTCGAATCAACGGCCTTTTCATTTAAGTTAATCGGGGAAATTAGGGATACAATTTAGCCATAAACATCTCCGCCTGCTGCTACTAGCCAATATAATCAAGCGCAAAAGTTTGAGAAAAAGCGACTGATTTCTTCTATCTCTTGGAGAATGCCAGCAATCTCTATCTTCCTTTTCCTAGTTCCTTCCATAGTTCTATCGATGTCAGAACGCTTCTTCCTTGATGTAAATGTAGATGCAGAAGGCGAGCCGCACGGATGTGCAGATCCAAATAGACGAAAAAACATATTTAAAATAATCTCAATGGTCGTTACAAAATAAAGTTCATTTAATACTATTAAATTATTGTATTAGTTACATAACTGAAATCCTATTATTTCGCAAAAAAAACTGAAATCCTATTAAAAGTTGAGGCTCAAGTCTAATGTCTGCACTTCAATAAAAATTGCAGTAAAAATGCTTTACAAAATCTTTTCTTGAATTTTCTTGGGCATTTTGTAGCCAAGGTGAGGCCCATAAAATTTCCAAGAATATTTTGATTTTTTTGGTATTTGAATATTTTTTGAGTGAGGTCTACTTTTAGTTTTAATTTGATTGTCTTGAAAAAAAATCCTCTTTTCCATGGATGTTTTTTATTGTTTGTTCGTTCTATCGAAATTTGGTTTGACATGGCTATCCCTTTTCCATACTACATTTCTTCATGTACAAAAGTACTGACCCCTGTTTTTCGCGGATACACAGAAATTGTGTATCATTGCAATGATAGAAGTAGTAGAATGAGTACAAATAAAGGTACAACACATGACATGAACGCACACAGGTGTGAACATGGTACCTGAAGTAGAGAGACAAGGGATGCTCAGGCCGAACAGAGGATACATCATAGCTAAACCTACCAAGCCTGAACCAAGAACGTCAATGCCGAACCAGCAAGAATTCTAACCTCGCTTAAGCCAAAACCGAGGACACCGCGAGTAAACAAGATACACCTTCAAGAAGGAAGTCAACTCCGAGACGTCATCGCCATCCGGTTCGGAGGAACCAGACCTAGGGTTTCCCCTGAGCTCGAAGAGGGGCACATATGAGGGCCTTGACAATGCCTCCAAGAAGGAAAATGACATTCGCATATGCCGCCGCTGCCAGCATCGATAAGCCGAGCAAGGATTTCTCCTTGGCCCGAGGCTAAGCAATCCCATAGCCGCCGTAACTGGATTCGGAGATGAGGAAGCCCACACTGGTTGGAGCCACCATGTCGGAAGGGGGATTGGCGGGCCTGCACCTGCTATCGGAGGGTGGCACGGCTTCCCGACTCACAAGCGTTAGATCTGGCGAAAAGGGGGGCTTTGAGTCGTACATGGTAGGGCAAGCGGCAAAGCAAACCACGAGGGGGTGGGGCGACGACGATTAACAACGCCGTCAAGCAGGGAATAGAGGGACGCTAATCCATACTGCCGTGGCCATAGCCGTTGGGACGTCGGTGAGTCAGACGAGCTAGAAGGGACCCATGTATTGGGTCACCGAGGCCGGAGCTGCCCGGCAGGGGACGCCGTCAGCCATGGGCACCGGAGAGACGCGGGTCCATGGTCGTCGGGGCCAAAGCAGCGCCAGCAAGCACCCCCCCCTAAGGAGCCCCGCGACTGTCACTAGCACTGTAGCCTCGTCGCCTCCATGTGATCCGTCACCGTGGCTCGAGGGGAGGAAGGGACGTCAGAGACGAGGGAGGCCGCCTTTGCATGGAAGGCAGGTCGGAACACCCCCACGACCAACCGTAGGTCCGAGCCCAAATCACAACCAAGTAGCACCAGTAGGGTTGGACCATGCTTGGGAGTGAGGGAAGGGCGCACAAGGCCATGACCTAGCATGCTGTACCCGGGGCCGGACTAGCAGGGACGCAACAACTAGGAGGGTGCGCCCGCGACGTGCGTGAGAAACTCGAGGACGCGGGGGAAGGGGGCGGTGTTGTGGAAGCACGGGGGGGGACGGATCCGCCCCGCCGCGGCCATCCCAGGGCGCGGCGCGACCTTGCCGGCCGACCCTCCAGCAGTGGTGCAACAGAAGTGGGCGGAAGGGCGGGTGCCTCCCGGCGGCAACGACGGAGCGATAGAAGTGGGCGGAGGGGCGGGTGCCTCCCGGCGGCAGCGGCAGATGGATCTCGGGAGGGGCGCAGGGAAGCAGACGCGTGTGGGGGAGACGGGTCCACCCCGCCGCCGCCATCCCGGGACGCGGCACAGCGGTAGGGGGGGGGGGGAGGGCTACCCGACGGCGGCTGGGGTTTCCCACGTGCCACCGGAGGAGGCGACGTGGGGGCAGGCGTTCCTTTTGTTGTGCTCACCTCTCTGACCCCTATTTCCCTGACAAGTAGCAAGCAATGGCTACCGGATGGATCTCAGTTCCTTTAATTTCCATCATTATTCAGATTGGCAACTTGTGCTCCCTTGTATCTGAAACTACATAATTTAACACCCTAATTTGCAATGCCAAATTTGTGCAGTTCCAACCAACTGCGCTATCAGACCAATGCCTTCCAGTACAGCCAGCTAAAACGAGAGATTGTGCATTTCTTGTAATTACGGACACAAGCAATTCAGTTCACGTAGGAACACATCATTACAGGATCTCTAACTCATCAGCCATTGCCAATCGATCATATACATGAGCAACATAACAAGGCCTGTACCAAACCTTTTGTCCAGAAATAAAAAAATGACAACAGGTTACATTCTTCTAAAGATCTCAGTGTTAGAGATTGTACACGGAGATGAGGGACTTGATGGGAAAAACCATGAATGCCAGGAAAGACACGACGATGGAGCTGTTCACCATTTGTGGAGAAGGATTGCTCCCCCAGCTGTCGTTCTAAGTCTGTTACTTGAGCACCTGCAATACAAATCAAATAAATAATTTCAGCATTGGTCTCTCCTTGCAGAGATTCAAGAACTAATCAGTCGTAACATGTGGTGAAAGCATGTTATCCCATACAAAACAGAACAGAATGAACGAAAAGATACTAACATTTTAGCATACAGCCTGTATGAGACAAGCACACACGAAAGCTCCAGAAAGCTACTTAGGCAATGTCAAACAAAATGGTTGGACATTGACAAAATGTAATTTGTTTTGGGTAATATTTATCTCGGATTTAATAGCTGGCAGAAGGAAGAAGAAAAGAAGAACAAAATGAAGTAAGTCCAATGCTTCATGTCCTCTGCTTTGGTTTGTTGGTACAAGTGCCAATTTATGATTTGCTTGGTGCTCGCAACCAGGTCTGGTTATCTCACATCAAGAATAAAACACATGAGGTAAATACACGCAACTTAAACCGAAATGATAACTACAACCATAAGCCTAATGACTAATACAGTATCATCATGACGAAGGTGCTACCAGGAAGCACACAGCTACTAATATCTTCACAGAAAACTTTTGGCTCAATACTTAAGCTATATGATCAATGACCGATTTTAGTGTTTCGACTTCAGCACATAGTTATTTATGGCACACAATTATTCTCTTTCTCCCTGAAAGACACAGCAATAACTCTCTATTGCAACTTATCAATAGATAACTCTTTCATTGTCTATCATGTATGATGTTTGAAGAGCACTAAACAATCAACCCAACTACCAATAAAGAGCAACTAACAACCTCAAGGCTTAATTCACGCCTACCAAATTCCAGTGCAAGCTGGAACAATCAGAATAACAACACATTTAGAGAATATCAAGACGATGAGAGCATAAGACTATGCTACACCAACTGATATCAGAGTATCGTACTCTAAACGCTTTCTCCATCATGGTGATAAGCAATACCAACCGACCATTGAAGTGAACGTAATAGGATCAGTCCTCTCACCAGTACGGGTAACCAAGTCAAAGATGTTGTGTTCAACAATTACCCTTCCGCGGCCTATGACGAATACCCCTGCTCTTCATTTTGGTAATAAATTCCTCGGCTTTCACAGAATCACCATGATTCAAATAACCCTCAATCATGCATATGTAAATTTTTATGCCAAGTGGTACTCCTCTATCAATCATCTCATTGAATTTTTCCAGAGCATCATCCATCCTGCCCATCTTGCAAAATGCAGATATGACAGTTAAATAAATGAATTCATTAGGGTTCAACCCCTTCTTCAACATGTCTTCGAAGAAAAGCATAGCCACATCCATCCTTCCATACTTAGCATATGCACTAATCAGTATGTTGAAACAATGGAGGTTGGGTACAACTCCATCTCTTGCCATCCGCTCACAGAGATCAATCATATCAATGAGGGATCCTTCTTTAGCGTACCCATGGAGCAAAACAGAGTATGAGATGACATCAGGTTTTTGGCCGTTCACGGCCATGGAATAAAAAAAAACTACAGCTTCCTTTAATCTTCCATTCTTGCAAAGGCAGGTCATGAGTGAGTTGTAGGTAACAACATCTGGTAGAACACCTTGGCTTCTCATCACTTTCAACAACCTAGCGACTTCTTTCAACTGGCCCAAAGTTGAATATCCTTGGATCAAGCAATTATATGTCACAGCATCTGGTTGGACACCATTATGAACCATTGATCGAAGAACCACCTCTGCCTTGTCCATTGCTCTTGCTTTGCACCGCGCATCAATAATGGAGTTATATGTCACCACAGTAGGCACAACCCCATGTTGTATCATTTCATGGAATAGATCGCATGCTTTGCTTATTTCACCCTCCTTGAAGAAACCATCGATTACCATGCTGTATGACACCACGCTGGGGGAGTGGCCAGATCCTTTTTCGGCCATCATCCGGAGCAGGTCAAGCACGAGCTGGCTCCTACCACTGTCGCAGAAGCTCTTGAGAATCACTGAGTAGGAGATGACATTAGGCAGGTCGTCGGGCATCTTATGGAGCAGCACGTTCAGAGCCTCCTCTGTGCGCTTCATGTCGCAGAGGCACTTGAATAAGCTGCTGTAGGTAACGACGTCCTTCGTGATGCCTGTCTTGAGGAGGCGGCCGAAGAAGGCAGGCCAAGATCTGGGCGGCATGCTCGGTGGCAGCAGTCAATTAGTATGTTGTAGGTGTAAATGTCAGGTGCTGTCACCTGGCGACGGCCTGCTTGGGCCATGCGGTTGAAGAGATCAATGGCGAGGGCAGGGGCATTGGTGTAGATGGTGGAGGGCGGCGCACGCGAAAGGGCAGCAAATAAGCCGTTGAGTGCATGTACTGATACTGGGACTGGTTGGCGCAGCATTTCGTCGAACAGTTGGCGCGCGGGCTCTGGGCTGAGCGTCCCGGAGCCCAGACGGCCGTCGAGTTCGTTCAGCAGCTCGTAGGCGCGTGAGGAGAAGGAGCTGGAGAGAGAGCGGACCTGGAGGCGTGACATTGCCGCCCTCTAGTTCCCGCAGCGACGGTGAACGCGGGCGGCAAGGACCAAGTCCTTACTCTGGGGGGAGGAGGATCGGACGGAGGAGACGCTGGACAGAGTGGCCTCGCTGGCTTCTCCCTGCAGCGACGGTGAGCGAGGGCGCGCGCCGGCGAGGACCAACCACCGGCGGGAGGAACGCGGGCGGAGGTGTGGGATTGGGGAATTTCAGATTCGATCTGGAGTTCGGCGCCACCGCGTTTCGATCTTTACTCCCGAGAAACATGCAAGAAGTGTGATTGGCATCGTGCACTCCTAGTCCTAGATAGGGAGTGTGACTTTTCCTTCCGGGAAGCTAGAGTGGAGATAGGAGACGCTGGAACCAGTCAACCAAGGGTCCAAGGTCGTCAATTCATTTATCCATTTTTTTTAAAATAATTTGATTATATTTCAATTAATCACTTTGATTTGTAACATGAGTTTATAATAAAAGAAGAAACCCTAACATAAGTACTTCTTGTCTTTGGCGACCTTTTTTCGGCCCCGTTTGGCGGGACTTCATTGGTTTTAGTGGTTTTCGTCCTATCAAGTCTAAGGTTCGGTCTTGATTCAAACGAAGAGGCAGCAACGTTATAGTAGGGCATAATGTCCCTCTCATCCCTTATGGGTAACATTACGGTTCTATACTGACGGTGGTGTTCGATGGTTCGACTTCAGATCCATTTGGTGTTGGCATTTGAGAGCGTGTGGTAGTGATGGTGGTGTCAATGGGACGAATAAACAAATCATGAGTAGGCTTGGGACGCGGCCCTGTCGATTTTCTTCAAGAGAAGTCTCGATAGCGCTCCTCAAAGAAAGTGTATATTGCGATCCAAAAGCTTGTGAACGATTGGAAATTTGGGATTCTTCCTGTATTTGCTCGGTCCCCTTGTTCTCTCTTCCTTCGGTGGTGGCACCGTCAACTGTGAGAATAGTTTTGGAATGTCCATGGGTTCGTCGAAGGAGAAGGTTTTGCATGTTCTTCATGCCACTTCTTTGTTTGACAAAAGCTTCTCTGGACTCCTCGAGAGCATATGTATCGTTATACTACTAGCTACTTTTTTCCTTGATGAAATTCAGATATGAGATGTCCTCTAGCCGTCTCTTTAGAAAGATAAGTACTCATATTATGTTTTAGAAAATGTGAATGGAATGGAAAGGATATATAATCAAATAGAAAACATCCGGGGTGTTCTCAACTAAGGTGTAATGCCAATGTGGATGTGTGTCAGTTATGTGGCTCATTTGCTTACTTTTAATATGAAGGGTCCCTTGTCTAGTGAATGGAGGTGGATCAGCTTAGTTTTTTCATTGATGCTGTGGCAAACTATGCTCGAGTGAAAGAAAATATTACGAAAATCCTCCATATTGTACTTAGTGTCCAAGCTGAACTTTGAGTTAAATTGACACAATTTCTAACACTATATAGTGTGATTGCATAACAAAGAAATATGTATATATTTCTATTTTCAAATACAATTAAATTGGTGTTTATAATGGGGAAAATTAGTTGCTAAACTATATGTCTAAAGATGTGCCAATAACAATGCACGCTTAAAGTCAACCGTGTTACCTATAGAAGTAAGAAAAACAAGTTTGAGTTGATGGTTTTTGACTTGGCCCAAAAGAAGGTGAAATAGGCGCAGATGTATAGGTAGTCTCATTCCTGAAGATGCAATGTTGAAGCACCGCAAGACCGTGAACCTACTCGGCACGAGGGTGCGGCCTTCATGGACGAGTGCATCGCCAAGAATTCGCAAGTCCTCACCAAGAACCAGAGGTGATTTACCGTACCTCCACCCTGGACAAGTGCCCGTGCAAAACTCTGCAACTTAGCTGAACTTCATCGAGGTGCCCAAGCTGTTAGAATCGCCAAAAATGATGAAATACACTGAAAAAAATCACGAGAATACATTGGAAACTGACTGCAACTTTTACGGGGCCAGTTTTGGGCACTTCCTTGCCTTTTGGGTCTTCCTCGTGCAACCTAGCTAGAGGCCATTAGCACCATTTCATTGCTTCCTGATTGGGCCATAGGATGTCAGGTGGTGGAACATAATGCGAATCGATAGATCGATCGAACGCTCGTGGAGGTAAGGAACCTATGAGTCGCGAGAACAAAACCGGCGCTCGTGCGGCGTGATCCACACCTGTCAGACCGCCGTAGCTGCTCCGGCCGGCCTCAGAGGCAGGCTGGCCCGCTGAGGAGTGATGAATGCCGGAGAGCCAGTAACAAGATAGATGGCGCGCAATGGGAGGTCGACTCCGACGAGCGATGGACACGATCAGAAGCGCGAGGGCAAGGGCAAGACATCGACTCCTCCCGTGGGAACACCACTCCGGTCCGACGGATGGTGCCCCCTTGTTCTTGGTGCTCTAGCTAGCTAGTCGCACGAAAAAAATTGACAAGTGCCCGACCTGGGCAAGGCCGCAACCCGGAGGCCACAAGTAGCAACAAAACCATCAACAACGAGGGCTACGGATGATGTGTGACAACTACTCCCTCCGTTCGGAATTACTTGTCGCGGAAATGGATGTATCTAGATGTATTTTAATTCTAGATACATCCATATCTGAGACAAGTAATTCCGAACGGAGGGAGTAGGTGAGTTGTTCTCGATAATTTGTAGACAAACTGTGCAATTAATCGATGAGTGTGCACGACTTCAATTATGCTAGTTAAAATTTCAGAATTGAGCTGTTCTTTTATTGAAGCTAGAAGAAACATTAGTGTGTGTGTGTGTGTGTGTGTGTGTGTGTGTGTGTGTGTGTGTGTGTGTGTTGCACATGACGATTATCTAAATATCTGATATTTGTGATGTTTGGTACACCAAATTAAACTTTAGTTTGAGGATATCACTTATGGTTAGTGTTTCGGTTTGCTGGGGATTTGAGATCAATCGAAAATCAGACGATTAATCGATTTTATCGATCGACTATTGATTGGTCGGTTTTTGCTTATTATTCCCATATTCCAAGCACTAATAAGGTAGAAATAGAAATTACCATCAGTGCGTTGTAATCCATTAAATAGGACAACACTATATCAATACATAACTACATATTCCGTATCAACAATATAAGTCAATGACAGATAAATAGGACAACACCACAACACATGTCCCATCGAACGGAGGATGAAGTGTGATGTGCGGCAGTATACTGAAGGGGAGGCCCTGTTTTGGAGTTTCTGACAACAGGACCGGCCCGATCAATCGCTAGATTCCTGATTAATCGCTTGTCGGAGCGGTAAATCGGCCCAAATGATAAATAGCAAAGATAAGGTATAATCTTAGCAGTCACCCAACGATAAGCGATAAATCAAATGATAAATCGATGAATCAGACGATATTTTGAACATTGCTTTACGGTGTGCACATGCTTTAATGATTCTCCAGCTCCGCCACTGCCGAGAATGAAGTTTGTCCGAGTCCAAGGAGAATGGCAGGATGTTGAACGAGCTCATGGCCAAGCCCATAGACAAGGAGGTGAAGATGTCGCCGACTCGGCCTAGCACCAATGGCGACGAGGCTGGACCCTCCGGTGGGTGGGTGTGAGGTGGGAGGCGGCTGGGGAGGGGGGGGGGGCTTGATCCCTATCTCATTTGACACAGACGACTTCAACGGGTACTGCGCCCATGGCGATGATGAGTAGTTTAAATTTTGTGTAGTTGTGCTATTAGTGATGAACTGTATAATTATGCTATGTATGATGTGCAATATTTGTATAATTATGCACTCGAGTATTTTAAATTTGTGTTTGAAATTATTTTTTGTGTAATTTTTCTAGGGAGTTAAGTTGTTAGAGTTCAGCAACGAACCATTTTTTTAACTTCTCAAATTTGAAGGGTTAGGTTTGAAGAGGTATTTGAGGGCAAATCCAAAGAGGGTCGCCAATTCAGACACACCAAACATCCGCGGACACCGATTGGAGAGTCGGCCATCCAACCCTATGCACCAAATATCCGCCCTTGTTTTTCTTGTTGGGGAACGTTGCAGAAAATTAAAAATTTTCCTACGGTTTCACCAAGATCCGTCTATGAGTTCATCTAAGCAACGAGTCTAGGGAGAGAGTTTGCATCTACATACCACTTGTAGATCGCGTGCGGAAGCTTGCAAGGTGATGATGTAGTCGTACTCGACGTGATCCAAATCACCGATGACCAGCGCCGAACGGACGGCACCTCCGCGTTCAACACACGTACGGGACGGGAGACGTCTCCTCCTTCTTGATCCAGCAAGGGGGAAGGAGAGGTTGATGAAGATCCAGCAGCACGACGGCGTGGTGGTGGATGCAGGGCGTCACAGCAGCAGGGCTTCGCCGAGACTACGAGGGAGAGACGTAACGGGGGGAGGTGGAGGCGCCAGGGGCTGGTGTATGAAGTCCCTCCTCTCCCCCACTATATATAGGGGTGCCAAGGGGGGGGCGCCGGCCCTAGTAGATGAGATCTACTAGGGGGGCGGCGGCCTAGGGGAGGTTTCCCTCCCCCCCAAGGCACCTAGGGGTGCCTTCCACCACTAGGACTCCTCCTAGGGGGAAACCCTAGGCGCATGGGCCTATAGGGGCTGGTGCCCTTGGCCCATGATGGCCAAGGCGCACCCCCTACAGCCCATGTGGCCCCCCGGGACAGGTGGCCCCACCCGGTGGACCCCCGGGACCCTTCCGGTGGTCCCGGTACAATACCGATAACCCCGAAACTTGTCCCGATGCCCGAAATAGCACTTCCTATATATAATTCTTTACCTCCGGACCATTCCGGAACTCCTCGTGACGTCCGGGATCTCATCCGGGACTCCGAACAACATTCGGGTTTCTGCATATACATATCTTCATAACCCTAGCGTCACCGAACCTTAAGTGTGTAGACCCTACGGGTTCGGGAGACATGCAGACATGACCGAGACGCTCTCAGTCAATAACCATCAGCGGGATCTGGATACCCATGATGGCTCCCACATGCTCCTCGATGTTGTCATCGGATGAACCACGATGTCGAGGATTCGATCAAACCCTGTATGCAATTCCCTTTGTCAATCGGTACGTTACTTGCCCGAGACTCGATCGTCGGTATCCCAATACCTTGTTCAGTCTCGTTACCGGCAAGTCACTTTACTCGTACCGTAATGCATGATCCCGTGTCCAACACCTTGGTCACATTGAGCTCAATATGATGATGCATTACCGAGTGGGCCCAGAGATACCTCTCCGTCATACGGAGTGACAAATCCCAGTCTCGATCCGTGTCAACCCAACAGCTACTTTCGGAGATACCTGTAATGCACCTTTATAGTCACCCAGTTACGTTGTGACGTTTGATACACCCAAGGCACTCTTACGGTATCCGGGAGTTACACGATCTCATGGTCGAAGGAAGAGATACTTGACACTTGCAAAGCTCTAGCAAAACGAACTACACGATCTTTTATGCTATGCTTAGGATTGGGTCTTGTCCATCACATCATTCTCCTAATGATGTGATCCCGTTATCAACGACATCCAATGTCCATAGTCAGGAAACCATGACTATCTGTTGATCACAACGAGCTGGTCAACTAGAGGCTTACCAGGGACATAGTGTGGTCTAAGTATTCACACGTGTATTACGATTTCCGGATAATACAGTTATAGCATGAATAAAAGACAATTATCATGAACAATGAAATATAATAATACTTTTATTATTGCCTCTAGGGCATATTTCCAACAGTCTCCCACTTGCACTAGAGTCACCAATCTAGTTACATTGTGATGAATCGAACACCCATAGAGTTCTGGTGTTGATCATGTTTTGCACGCGAGAGAGGTTTAGTCAGCGGATCTGCGACATTCAGATCCGTGTGCACTTTGCAAATCTCTATGTCTCCATCTTGAACATTTTCACGGATGGAGTTGAAACGACGCTTGATGTGCCTGGTCTTCTTGTGAAACCTGGGCTCCTTTGCGAGGGCAATAGCTCCAGTGTTGTCACAGAAGAGTTTGATCGGCCCCGACGCATTGGGTATGACTCCTAGGTCGGTGATGAACTCCTTCACCCAAATCGCTTCATGTGCTGCCTCCGAGGCTGCCATGTACTCCGCTTCACACGTAGATCCCGCCACGACGCTCTGCTTGCAGCTGCACCAGCTTACTGCTCCACCATTCAACATATACACGTATCCGGTTTGTGACTTAGAGTCATCCAGATCTGAGTCGAAGCTAGCGTCGACGTAACCCTTTACGACGAGCTCTTCGTCTCCTCCATAAACGAGAAACATGTCCTTTGTCCTTTTCAGGTACTTCAGGATATTCTTGACCGCTGTCCAGTGTTCCTTGCCGGGATTACTTTGGTATCTTGCTACCAAACTTACGGCAAGGTTTACATCGGGTCTGGTACACAGCATGGCATACATAATAGATCCTATGGCTGAAGCATAGGGGATGACACTCATCTCTTCTTTATCTTTTGCCGTGGTCGGTGACTGAGCTGAGCTCAGTCTCATACCTTGTAACATAGGCAAGAACCCCTTCTTGGACTGATCCATTCTGAATCTCTTCAAAATCTTATCAAGGTATGTGCTTTGTGAAAGACCTATGAGGCGTCTCGATCTATCTCTATAGATCTTGATGCCTAATATATAAGCAGCTTCTCCAAGGTCCTTCATTGAAAAACACTTATTCAAGTAGGCCTTAATGCTGTCCAGAAATTCTATATTATTTCCCATCAGGAGTATGTCATCTACATATAATATGAGAAATGCTACAGAGCTCCCACTCACTTTCTTGTAAACGCAGGCTTCTCCATAAGTCTGCATAAACCCAAACGCTTTGATCATCTCATCAAAGCGAATGTTCCAACTCCGAGATGCTTGCACCAGTCCATAAATGGATCGCTGGAGCTTGCATACTTTGTTAGCGTTCCGAGGATCGACAAAACCTTCCGGCTGCATCATATACAGTTCTTCCTTAAGATGCCCGTTAAGGAATGCTGTTTTGACGTCCATCTGCCATATCTCATAATCATAGTATGCGGCAATTGCTAACATGATTCGGACGGACTTTAGCTTCGCTACGGGAGAGAATGTCTCGTCGTAGTCAATCCCTTGAACCTGTCGATAACCCTTAGCGACAAGTCGAGCTTTATAGATGGTAACATTACCATCCGCGTCCGTCTTCTTCTTAAAGATCCATTTGTTTTCTATCGCTCGCCGATCATCGGGCAAGTCTGTCAAAGTCCATACTTTGTTTTCATACATGGATTCTATCTCGGATTTCATGGCTTCAAGCCATTTGTTGGAATCCGGGCCCGCCATTGCTTCTTCATAGTTCGAAGGTTCATTGTTGTCTAACAACATGATTTCCAGGACAGGGTTGCCGTACCACTCTGGTGCGGAACGTGTCCTTGTGGACCTACGAAGTTCAGCAGTAACTTGATCCGAAGTACCTTGATCATTATCATGGTTTTCCTCTTCAGTTGGTGTGGGCATCACAGGAACGGTTTCCTGTGCTGCGTCACTATCCCGCTCAAGAGGTAGTACTTCATCGAGTTCTACTTTCCTCCCACTTACTTCTTTCGAGAGAAACTCTTTTTCCAGAAAGCATCCGTTCTTGGCAACAAAGATCTTGCCTTCGGATCTTAAGTAGAAGGTATACCCTACAGTTTCCTTAGGGTATCCTATGAATACGCATTTTTCCGACTTGGGTTCGAGCTTTTCAGGTTGAAGTTTCTTGACATAAGCTTCGCATCCCCAAACTTTTAGAAACGACAGCTTAGGTTTCTTTCCAAACCATAATTCATACGGTGTCGTCTCAACGGATTTAGACGGTGCCCTATTTAAAGTGAATGTAGCTGTCTCTAGAGCGTATCCCCAAAATGATAGCGGTAAATCGGTAAGAGACATCATAGACCGCACCATATCCAATAGAGTGCGATTACGACGTTCGGACACACCGTTTCGCTGAGGTGTTCCAGGCGGCGTGAGCTGTGAAACGATTCCACATTTCTTTAAGTGTGTACCAAATTCGTGACTTAAGTATTCTCCTCCACGATCTGATCGTAAGAATTTTATCTTTCGGTCACGTTGATTCTCCACCTCATTCTGAAATTCCTTGAACTTTTCAAAGGTCTCAGACTTGTGTTTCATTAAGTAGACATACCCATATCTACTCAAGTCATCTGTGAGAGTGAGAACATAACGATATCCTCCGCGAGCCTCAACGCTCATTGGACCGCACACATCGGTATGTATGATTTCCAACAAGTTGGTTGCTCGCTCCATTGTTCCGGAGAACGGAGTCTTGGTCATTTTGCCCAAGAGGCATGGTTCGCACGTGTCAAACGATTCATAATCAAGAGACTCTAAAAGTCCATCGGCATGGAGCTTCTTCATGCGCTTGACACCAATGTGACCAAGGCGGCAGTGCCACAAGTATGTGGGACTATCGTTATCAACTTTAAATCTTTTGGCATCTACACTATGAACATGTGTAATATTACGCTCGAGATTCATTAAGAATAAACCATTGACCATCGGAGCATGACCATAAAACATATCTCTCATATAAATCGAACAACCATTATTCTCAGACTTAAATGAGTAGCCATCTCGTATTAAACGAGATCCTGATACAATGTTCATGCTCAAACTTGGCACTAAATAACAATTATTAAGGTTCAAAACTAATCCCGTAGGTAAATGTAGAGGCAGCGTGCCGACGGCGATCACATCGACTCTGGAACCATTCCCGACGCGCATCGTCACCTCGTCCTTTGCCAGTCTCCGTTTATTCCGCAGCTCCTGCTGTGAGTTACAAATATGAGCAACGGCACCGGTATCAAATACCCAGGAGTTACTACGATTACTGGTAAGGTACACATCAATCACATGTATATCAAATATACCTTTGGTGTTGCCGGCCTTCTTATCCGCTAAGTATTTGGGGCAGTTCCGCTTCCAGTGACCCTTCCCCTTGCAATAAAAGCACTCAGTCTCAGGCTTGGGTCCATTCTTTGACTTCTTCCCGGTAACTGGCTTACCAGGCGCGGCAACATCTTTGCCGTCCTTCTTGAAGTTCTTCTTACCCTTGCCCTTCTTGAACTTAGTGGTCTTATTGACCATCAACACTTGATGTTCTTTCTTGATTTCAGCCTCTGCTGACTTCAGCATCGAGAACACTTCAGGAATGGTCTTTTCCATTCCCTGCATGTTGTAGTTCATCACAAAGCTCTTGTAGCTTGGTGGGAGCGACTGGAGGATTCTGTCAATGACCGCCTCATCTGGGAGGTTAATGTTCAGCTGGGTCATACGGTTGTGCAACCCAGACATCTTCAGGATGTGCTCACTGACAGAACTGTTTTCCTCCATCTTACAACTGTAGAACTTGTCGGAGACATCATATCTCTCGACCCGGGCATGAGCTTGGAAAACTAGTTTCAGCTCTTCGAACATCTCATATGCTCCGTGATGCTCAAAACGCTTTTGGAGCCCCGGTTCTAAGCTGTAAAGCATGCCGCACTGAACGAGGGAGTAATCATCAGCGCGAGACTGCCAAGCATTCATAATGTCTTGGTTCTCTGGGACGGGAGCGTCACCTAGCGGTCCTTCTAGGACATATTGTTTCCTGGCAGCTATGAGGATGATCCTCAGGTTCCGGACCCAGTCCGTATAGTTGCTGCCATCATCTTTCAGCTTGGTTTTCTCTAGGAACGCGTTGAAGTTCATGTTGACATTAGCGTTGGCCATTGATCTACAAGACATATTTGCAAAGGTTTTAGACTAAGTTCATGATAATAAAGTTCTAATCAAATTATGAACTCCCACTTAGATTAGACATCCCTTTAGTCATCTAAGTGTTACACGATCCGAGTCGACTAGCCCGTGTCCGATCATCACGTGAGACGGACTAGTCATCGTCGGTGAACATTTTCATGTTGATCGTATCTTCCATACGACTCGTGTTCGACCTTTCGGTCTCCGTGTTCCGAGGCCATGTCTGCACATGCTAGGCTCGTCAAGTTAACCCTAAGTGTTTTCGCTGTGTAAAACTGTCTTACACCCGTTGTATGTGAACGTAAGAATCCATCACACCCGATCATCACGTGGTGCTTAGAAACGACGAACTGTAGCAACGGTGCACAGTTAGGGGAGAACACTTCTTGAAATTTTATAAGGGATCATCTTATTTACTACCGTCGTCCTAAGTAAACAAGATGCATAATACATAATAAACATCACATGCAATTATATAGTTGTGACATGATATGGCCAATATCATATAGCTCCATTGATCTTCATCTTCGGGGCTCCATGATCATCTTGTCACCGGCTTGACACCATGATCTCCATCATCATGATCTCCATCATCGTGTCTTCATGAAGTTGTCACGCCAACGACTACTTCTACTTCTATGACTAACGTTTAGCAATAAAGTAAAGTAGTTTACATGACGTTATTCAATGACACGCAGGTCATACAAAAAATAATGACAACTCCTATGGCTCCTGCCGGTTGTCATACTCATCGACATGCAAGTCGTGAATCCTATTACAAAGAACATGATCTCATACATCACAATTCATCATTCATCACAACTTCTGGCCATATCACATCACATGATCAATCGCTGCAAAAACAAGTTAGACGTCCTCTAATTGTTGTTGCATCTTTTACGTGGCTGCAATTGGGTTCTAGCAAGAACGTTTTCTTACCTACGAATCACCACAACGTGATTTTGTCAACTTCTATTTACCCTTCATAAGGGCCCTGTTCATCGATTCCGCTCCAACTAAGGTGGGAGAGACAGACACCCGCCAGCCACCTTATGCAACTTGTGCATGTCAGTCGGTGGAACCGGTCTCACGTAAGCGTACGTGTAAGGTTGGTCCGGGCCGCTTCATCCCACAATACCGTTGAGCAAGAAAAGACTAGTAGAGGCAAGTAAGATGACAAAATCCACGCCCACAACAAAGTTGTGTTCTACTCGTGCAAAGAGAACTACGCATAGACCTAGCTCATGATGCCACTGTTGGGGAACGTTGCAGAAAATTAAAATTTTTCCTACGGTTTCACCAAGATCCATCTATGAGTTCATCTAAGCAACGAGTCTAGGGAGAGAGTTTGCATCTACATACCACTTGTAGATCGCGTGCGGAAGCTTGCAAGGTGATGATGTAGTCGTACTCGACGTGATCCAAATCACCGATGACCAGCGCCGAACGGACGGCACCTCCGCGTTCAACACACGTACGGGACGGGAGACGTCTCCTCCTTCTTGATCCAGCAAGGGGGAAGGAGAGGTTGATGAAGATCCAGCAGCACGACGGCGTGGTGGTGGATGCAGGGCGTCACAGCAGCAGGGCTTCGCCGAGACTACGAGGGAGAGACGTAACGGGGGGAGGTGGAGGCGCCAGGGGCTGGTGTATGAAGTCCCTCCTCTCCCCCACTATATATAGGGGTGCCAAGGGGGGGCGCCGGCCCTAGTAGATGAGATCTACTAGGGGGGCGGCGGCCTAGGGGAGGTTTCCCTCCCCCCCAAGGCACCTAGGGGTGCCTTCCACCACTAGGACTCCTCCTAGGGGGAAACCCTAGGCGCATGGGCCTATAGGGGCTGGTGCCCTTGGCCCATGATGGCCAAGGCGCACCCCCTACAGCCCATGTGGCCCCCCGGGACAGGTGGCCCCACCCGGTGGACCCCCGGGACCCTTCCGGTGGTCCCGGTACAATACCGATAACCCCGAAACTTGTCCCGATGCCCGAAATAGCACTTCCTATATATAATTCTTTACCTCCGGACCATTCCGGAACTCCTCGTGACGTCCGGGATCTCATCCGGGACTCCGAACAACATTCGGGTTTCTGCATATACATATCTTCATAACCCTAGCGTCACCGAACCTTAAGTGTGTAGACCCTACGGGTTCGGGAGACATGCAGACATGACCGAGACGCTCTCAGTCAATAACCATCAGCGGGATCTGGATACCCATGATGGCTCCCACATGCTCCTCGATGTTGTCATCGGATGAACCACGATGTCGAGGATTCGATCAAACCCTGTATGCAATTCCCTTTGTCAATCGGTACGTTACTTGCCCGAGACTCGATCGTCGGTATCCCAATACCTTGTTCAGTCTCGTTACCGGCAAGTCACTTTACTCGTACCGTAATGCATGATCCCGTGTCCAACACCTTGGTCACATTGAGCTCAATATGATGATGCATTACCGAGTGGGCCCAGAGATACCTCTCCGTCATACGGAGTGACAAATCCCAGTCTCGATCCGTGTCAACCCAACAGCTACTTTCGGAGATACCTGTAATGCACCTTTATAGTCACCCAGTTACGTTGTGACGTTTGATACACCCAAGGCACTCTTACGGTATCCGGGAGTTACACGATCTCATGGTCGAAGGAAGAGATACTTGACACTTGCAAAGCTCTAGCAAAACGAACTACACGATCTTTTATGCTATGCTTAGGATTGGGTCTTGTCCATCACATCATTCTCCTAATGATGTGATCCCGTTATCAACGACATCCAATGTCCATAGTCAGGAAACCATGACTATCTGTTGATCACAACGAGCTGGTCAACTAGAGGCTTACCAGGGACATAGTGTGGTCTAAGTATTCACACGTGTATTATGATTTCCGGATAATACAGTTATAGCATGAATAAAAGACGATTATCATGAACAATGAAATATAATAATACTTTTATTATTGCCTCTAGGGCATATTTCCAACATTTCTATACCCAAGCACTCAAAATAATTATAGAAATAACACATTCCATCCATAAACAGCATGCAAATGTTCTAGTAGAATGGTTCAAATATAAATATTACAATCCAAATATGAAGTTTTAAAATAAAATAGTTCAAATTGGAATTAAAGTTAGTACGGTATATGTTCTAGTTGTCCCCTTGAAGCGCCCATAGTTTCAACCAGATCATTTGGAAGATGCTCATGAGTCCCTCGATACCGAATATGTTGATTCATTTGGATGAAATCCTGAAACGTCACAGGTTCTGTGGTGGAAGTTGGATAGGATTACACATGTGCTCAAAATCCAAACGGGTGCAAACCGCCTCACCCTCATCCTCCACAAGCATGTTGTGCATGATCACACAAGTTTCCATCACCTCCCGCAACTTCTCTAGATTTCATAATTTTGTAGGCCCCCGAACAACTGTAAAACGAGTTTGAAGCACTTCAAATGCCCTCTTCATATCCTTTCTAGCTCCTTCCCGTCTTTGCAAAAAGTGAGATATTTTCTGACCCCTTGGCTCAGAGATGGTTTTGAAGAAGGTCCCCAGGGAGGATAGATTCCATCATAAAGATAGCAGTCCATGTTGTAGTCATGAACCATTGATGGTATAGTTGCACGGAGGAGCCTGTCCTGCAGTTAACCAAGCAAACAATGGAGACCATTAAAGAACATTGATGTCATTATGTGGGTCAATCCAAAGAAAGAGTTACAAATGCAGAGGTCTTGTGATGTGACTGCTTCAAGAATGATGGTGGGCTTCTCACAATGCACCTGATAAAGACCATGTTGAACATATGTGTAACACCCTCGATGCGGCTATATCTCCCACGTGTCGAAGCACGACTTAGAGGCATAACCGTATTGAAAGCAATGTCGCAAGTGAGGTAATCTTCGCAAACAACCCATGTAATACAATAAGGGAAAAGATACATAGTTGGCTTACAATCGCCACTTCACACAATTACATGAATAAAGCATTACATCAACCAGTTACAATCAAGGTCCGACTATGGAACCAAAATAAAAGAAGAACCCCAAATGCGACAAGGTCCCCGATCGACCCCAACTGGGCTCCACTACTGATCAACTAGAACGAAACAACATAAAGGACAAGATCTTCATCGAGCTCCTCCTGAGCTTGGTTGTGTCATCTGCACGGACTCATCGGCACCTGCAAGCTGGTTTTGGAAGTATCTGTGAGTCACGGGGACTCAACAATCTCACACCCTCGCTATCAAGACTATTTAAGCTTATGGGTAAGGTAAAGGTATGAGGTGGAGCTGCAGCAAGCGACTAGCATATATGGTGGCTAAACATACGCAAATGAGAGCGAGAAGAGAAGGCAAAGCACGATCGAGAAACTATGATCAAGAAGTGATCCTAGAACAACCTACGTCAAGCATAACTCCAACACCGTGTTCACTTCCCGGACTCCGCCGGAAAGAGACCATCACGGTTACACACGCGGTTGATGCATTTTAATTAAGGTCAACTTCAGGTTTTCTACAACCGGACGTTAACATATTCCCATCTGCCCATAACCGCGGGCACGACTTTTGAAACTTCAAATCCCTGCAGGGGTGTCCCAACTTAGCCCATGACAAGCTCTCACGATCAACGAAGGATATTCCTTCGAGCGGGAAGACCCGATCAGACTCGGAATCCCGGTTACAAGACATTTCGACAAGGTAAAACTAAACCAGCAACATCGCCTGAATGTGCCGATAAATCCCGATAGGAGCTGCACATATCTCTTTCTCAGGGCACACTCAGATTGTCCTAGGTACGGGTAGGCCAGCCCAGAGTTGCCCCTGGTGGCCACCGGCAGCTGACAAGTTGGACCAACACTCAGAGGAGCACTGGCCCGGGGGGTTAAAATAATGATGACCCTTGAGTCTGCAGAACCCAAGGGAAAGAAAAGGCTAGGTGGCGAATGGTAAAACCAATGTTGGGCATTGCTGGAAGAGTTTTATTCAAGGCGAACTTTCAAGGGGTTCTCATAATAGCCCAACCACGTAAGGAACGCAAAATCCGGGAACATAACACCGATATAACGGAAACTAGGGCGGCAAGAGTGGAACAAAACACCAGGCATAAAGCCGAGCCTTCCACCCTTTACCAAGTATATAGATGCATTAATTAGATAAGAGGTATTGTGATATCCCAACAAGTAAACATGTTCCAACAAGGAACAAAATCTCCATGTTCCAACAAGGAACAAACTTCAATCTTCACCTGCAACTAGCAACGCTATAAGAGGGGCTGAGCGAAGTGGTAACATAGCCAATCAACAGTTTGCTAGGACAAGGTGGGTTAGAGGCTTGGTTCAACCATATGGGAGGCATGATAAGCAAGTGGTGGGTATCGCAACATAGGCATAGCAAAAGAGCGAGCAACTAAGCAAACAAAGATAGAAGTGATTTCGAGGGTATGGCCATCTTGCCTGAAATCCCGCAAGGAAGAAGAACGAGTCCATGATGAAGACAAACGGACGTAGACGAACGGGTCCTCACAAACGCACGTTATCGGAACCAACCCGAAGAAGCAAACACCGGAAAGAAGCACACAACATAGTAAACAACCATCACATAATCATGGCATGATGCACAATCAAGTATGATGCATGTCCGGTTTAATGAAGCATGGCATGGCAAAAATGCACAAACAATTCTACAAATTAAGTGGAGCTCAACATGCAACTCTGTTGCATATTGACGAAACACCACGTGACTTATTTAGTTATCTCTCGTTTATGTATCCAACAATATTAAATGTTGTTAAACATGCCAAGAGGGTGAAGCATAATTAAACTACCTAACTAGGCAAGTTTAAATGAGGCCGGAACAACAAACCACAAGTCCGGAAACTCCTCATATGCATATTTTAGATTTGGTGCGGTTCTGCCCTAAGCCATATTTTATAGTTGGTAATCATGCAAAATGATGTCACCATGTTAAACTAGGCAAAATTATACCCCATATACATATAAAGTTTATTAAAATCCGAGTTATGGTTATTTAGTTATGAAATTAATCATTTTAGCATGGCATAGGGGCAAATTTAAACAAACATCATTTTAAACATTTTGAACATGGATGAAAGTTGGATTAGGTTAGGGGGGCATTCGGTCCGTCCGATCGTAATCGGGCGATCGAGAATAAATCGGTTAGGGAGTCCAAACAACAAAATGGAGACGTTTTGTAGATGTTTGAGGATGATTCAGACACAACGGTGGCGACAGTCCGAGTCGGGTCCGGGACAGCTTTTCGGACGCGCGCCCGAGGAGGGCCGCGGGCTGACGAGAGAGGTTAGGTTGGGTCTGGCGGATTGTGAAGAGCGGGTTGGTCTGAGAGAAGAGGGGAGAGATGCAGCCCGGCACGGTTTCCGGAGACCGAAAACATCCGACGTTAGACCGGCTATACTGCCGCTGTAGTTTAACGGTTGGGCTATCAAACGAACTCCGAATGCGATGAAACTTGACACGCGGTCTATCTACACTATAATAAGACCACACGTCAACTCTCATCCCATTCCGAGAACATTTTCTGGCCACTTATAAAATACTATTTCGGACATGCCGCGGGCGCGTGCAAGTGTGTCTGGGCTCAGAACGGACAACGGAGAGAACTCGGAGAACCCGGACGAATGCAAGTTTTTAAAACATGATGATGCAATGCACATAATGACATGATAAGATGCAACACGCAAGCAGAAGACATGGCAACAACAGCGAATAACTGGAAGACACCTGGCACATCTGTCTCGGGGCGTCACAACACTCCACCACTACGAAAGGATCTCGTCCCGAGATCTAGAATGGCACCGGGAGGACAACGAAAGAGAAGGAGAAGAGGTAAAACCAAGTTGCTTCTTTGACAAACGAGTGAAACCAAAGAACCTTGAAAAGGTTGCGCAAAATGAAAGAAAGAAAGCAACGGAGAAGAACAAAGTTGAAAGCACTCCGTTAAGAAAGAAGAATAAGAAAGAACTGATTCGGGTAGCACTTCGATTGAAAAGAGATGAAGACTTGATAAAATGAGAGAACTTGAGCAAAAGGGACACAACACTCCGGTTAAATGGATAAGCCAAGAAAAGAACATGGTCCTGACAATCCGAGATGATGAGTGAAAAGGGCGACACCTCAATGCCTCCGGATGAAAGAATCAAAGGTAGATCGTCGGAACAAAAGAGCGGAGAAGAAAATAACAACTCCTACGACAATTGAACTTGTAAAGCACCATTGCAAGAAAGGATTGCACAGGGTTGTTGGGAAAACAACAATGAAGAGGATAAGCTTGTAGTGGGCTTATGGAAAACATCTCAAGAACTTGAGGTGAAATTCTGCCACTAACAAAAACAATATTGGATTGATAAGAACAAGAAGACGAGGAACTAATTCACCGGGAGGATAAAATAAGAACTTGGATCATTTATGAGCACCATAGATAGCAACAATCCTTAGGGGAAAGTTTTAGGTGAAATATAACCCAAGATAATTCCAACGAAGAGATTGATGGATTTAAAATACCTCATTCTTAACAACGTGTGAATCATGAAACATGAGCTCAAATTATCAAGAATGACATAATACCACCTCCAATGATATGGAAGAAAGAATTGCACTCCGGATAGCAAGATGAAGAAAACTAGAGCTTCTTAGCAAAGAATGTCGATGAACACTTCGAGAAGGAATTTAATCCTTGATGAATCCATCATGTAGAACCTTCAAGAATAACTCCGGTAATAAAAGAATGATACAAAATACTTGAATGATGAAAAGAATAAGATTGAAGCCTTGCAATGATTTAGATAGAGATCTCCGTGATAATATAATTGAAAGAGGTTGGAACTCCGGGAAAAGAGAAGATGCACAATTGAAATCAGGAATTTGATGAGCCTCCGGAATAGGGAATTGAGTTCAGTCGATGAAACAAGAATAAGAATTACATTATGCTTATCCTTCACCAATTTAAATTGATGACAAGCAACAGATTTGGCATACTACTTATTCTCGTAGAAAGGATTAAGAGAGATATAGCGCAAACTTGAGAAAGTCTTTAACGATCCACCGGTAGAATTTGAAAAGCACGAATGCATAGCTATGATACACGAAGGAAGAAAACTTTTGAATGAACCACTGTAAGAATTGCAAAGAACGATTAAAACATGAAGACACACCAGTAAGAATTATGAAATGAACGAGGATACTTGAGAGAATTTAGATACAAGTGAACGAAGGGATCACAAACTGATTAGAGAATACTGAATGATACACCGGTAAGATTGGAGAATGATAACTGGAAGCTGAAAATGAAATAATTATGAGATGATGGGCTCCGGAGAAACAAACTGAAAAGAATCTTGAATTGCTCCGCATAGGTGAAAAAAATTCTCACGATCAAAACAATTACGAGAGGATGGCAACAAGCTAGAATCACGAATCTTGAAGAGAATGGAGCAAGAATAAAGAGAAACTCTTCTTCGGTCTTCAAAATCCGAGAATGACGACGAGAAGCACCACCGTGAATTGTTGAGGCACTCCGGAATGAATAATGGAAAGGTTGAGCCAACGATGAAAAGAATTTAACCAATCTTGGAGAAAGACATTTGACTGATGATAAATCATTCTTACATCAAACTTTGAAAGATTTGAGAATAGCTCCGGTAAAACAAGAAGAGTCAGGTAAGATCCTGGGAAAAGACCTGTGGGTTAGGGCCCACTCAAAACAAACATCGTAGAATGATTACTTGAAAAAGGAGATTGCACCGGTTGAATTAAATGGCTTGAATAAGATAAGACCTCAAAATAGGTTGAGCGGATCTTGAATGACAAGACGAGCCTTCTGAGGTATCTTCAGCACTCTGGAATAAGTGAATAGCGAGAAATGAATGAATATGATGAGCACCGGTATGATAAAACTTCTGAAACAAGGAAAGGATATGATCAACACCAAAAGCTTGAATTGAATCCACCGGAGAAGAAAGAAAGCCGAGAAAGATGAGCTTGAAGCTCCATTAGAATCTTCATGAGAATCGCCGGATAAGAACATTGGCGGAAAAAGGAATGAAGAGACTTCACATGAATAAAATGGATACTTTGATTAAGATATATGAGTCCTTGAAGAAAAAGTGGGTGGGAGGGTGGGAAAAACAAAGGCAACTTGGAGACGGATGAAACAAACACCGTTGAGAAAACCGAGAGGTGATCTTGCGATGTTAAAAAGGAATGTTTTGAGTCATTTAGAAATTATATATCGGAGAGTTAGGAATTCTTTTTACTTCCCAGTCCCTTCATCGCTCTGGTGAGGCATCCTCACATAGAGTTTTGGCTCTTCTCTTCTCAAATTTCACTAAAAAAATTTAGGATCACGCGGGTATCTTGGAATCGTTCCGGTCGATTTGTGACGAGAACATTGTTCTTGGTGCCTCCTGTCATTTAGGGGTTGTGGCAGTGTCCCGGGGAGTTGAGCTCCGAGGTGTTGTCGTCACAATTTTATCGTTGCAGTTCTGGAATACCTAAATTTAGTTTCGCCGACATCGAAAATCTCTTTTATGCAGTTGTTGGTGAGATAACCTCGACGCCACCCAGTACTGGGGTGGGAGTTCGGGAGTATTGCCATAACTCGTATAACGGATGCTTTTCGAAGGTTGAGGTAGATGATTTCCGAAGGTTTCTTGGTTATGTGTTAAAGGATGGATACATCTGGATGTAGGATTAGTTAGTTTTGGGTGAGATATTATGCTTACCCTGTATCCCCAACACCTGATTGCATAACCGAAAAGTTTCGGGAGTTTCATAGGTGGGAATTCAAGTAGCTCTTAGGATATCTTTCCGACAGATGTATGATATGAAATTGGGGTTCGAAGTCTAGTGGTCCGCCTATTCACGGTCGATTTTACAGTGGTCTCGTTGTGTCTTAAAGAGTCCTTGGCTATGCCGACTCGGGGACGCTTCGTATGTCATGTGCACTGCCTTGTATATGTGGTGCTGTACGATCGAGCCCGTGTAGGCCCCACCATGAAAACTTCAGGCGAAATCTCTATCATATGTTTGTTCTGGCTTATTTTGCAAGCCAATCCTTTGTTTTGTTTTGAGTTGTGGTATTCGAGTTGCTTCGATGTCAAGTGTTGATTCCATACTTTTCCCAAATGGTGTTCTCATGTTCCCATGTGAATACTAATCCTTCTTGATCATCGAGATTGTCATGGCAATCCTTTTCAACCGGTGTGTCTCTCTTCAAGTGGCGATTGTAAGCCAACTATGTATCTCTTTCCCTTATGTATTACATGGGTTGTGTGAAGATTACCTCACTTGCGACATTGCTTTCAAAGCGGTTATGCCTCTAAGTCGTGCTTCGACACGTGGGAGATATAGCCGCATCGAGGGCGTTACAAGTTGGTATCAGAGCCTTCCCCGACCTTAGGAGCCCCATTGCTTGATCGAATTAGCGGACGAGTTGAGTCTAGAAAAATGTTTTGAGTCATTTAGGAGTTATATATCGGAGAGTTAGGAATTCTTTTTACTTCCCAGTCCCTTCATCGCTCTGGTTAGGCATCCTGACGTAGAGTTTTATCTCTTCTCTTCTCAAATTTCACTAAAAAAAATTTTAGGATCACGCGGGTATCTTGGAATCGTTCCGATCGATTTGTGACGAGAACATTGTTCTTGGTGCCTCCTATCATTTAGGGGTTGTGGCAGTGTCCCGGGGAGTTGAGCTCCGAGGTGTTGTCGTCACAATTTTATCGTTGCAGTTCTGGAATACCTGAATTTAGTTTCGCCGACATCAAAAATCTCTTTTATGAAGTTGTTGGTGAGATAACCTCGACGCCACCCAGTACTGGGGCGGGAGTTCGGGAGTATTGCCATAACTCGTATAACGGATGCTTTTCGAAGGTTGAGGTAGATGATTTCCGAAGGTTTCTTGGTTATGTGTTGAAGGATGGATACAACTGGATGTAGGATTTGTTAGTTTTGGGTGAGATATTATGCTTCCCCTGTATCCCCAACACCTGATTGCATAACCGGAAAGTTTCGGGAGTTTCATAGGTGGGAATTCAAGTAGCTCTTAGGATATCTTTCTGACAGATGTATGATATAAAATTGGGGTTCGACGTCTAGTGGTCCGCCTATTCACGGTCGATTTTACAGTGGTCTCGTTGTGTCTTAAAGAGTCCTTGGCTATGCCGACTGGGGGACGCTTCGTATGTCATGTGCACTGCCTTGTACATGATGGTGCTGTACGATTGAGCCCGTGTAGGCCCCACCACGAAAACTTCGGACGAAATCTCTATCATATGTTTGTTCTGGCTTATTTTGCAAGCCAATCCTTTGTTTTGTTTTGAGTTGTGGTATTCGAGTTGCTTCGATGTCAAGTGTTGATTCCATACTTTTCCCAAATGGTGTTCTCATGTTCCCATGTGAATACTAATCCTTCTTGATCATCGAGATTGTCATGGCAATCCTTTTCAACTGGTGTGTCTCTCTTCAAGTGGCGATTGTAAGCCAACTATGTATCTCTTTCCCTTATGTATTACATGGGTTGTGTGAAGATTACCTCACTTGCGACATTGCTTTCAATGCGGTTATGCCTCTAAGTCGTGCTTTGACACGTGGGAGATATAGCCGCATCGAGGGCGTTACAATATGGGTAATTCTTCCATTTCCAGCGCATGTAATCCAGGGATCTGAACGTACCTGGCCACCCTCTTGCTTTCAATGGTGCTAGGAGCCTTCTGGCGTCTGCGACAATTGATTCTGTCAAGTACTCCAGTCCAAACACCTTGACAACCGCAAATAGAAAAATCTGACATTTGCTTCGAGGCCGTCGGATCTGGGAGGTAGCGAATGCAGAGAAGGAATGAGGATGGAGTGAGGAAAACAAAGGGTCTGTGAGGGAGTCCTGGATTAGGGGGTGTCTGGATAGCCGGACTATAACCTTTGGCCGGACTCTTGGACTACGAAGATACAAGATTGAAGACTTCATCCCGTGTCCGGTTGGGACTTTCCTTGGCATGGAAGGCAAGCTTGGCAATACGGATATGTAGATCTCCTCCCATTGTAATCGACTCTATGTAACCCTAGCCCTCTCCGGTGTCTATATAAACCGGAGGGTTTTACCTCCATCAAGAGGGCCCGGTCCTGGGTAAAACATTATGTCCCCTGCCTCCTGTTACCATCCGGCCTAGACGCACAGTTCGGGACCCCCTACCCGAGATCCGCCGGTTTTGACACCCACATTGGTGCTTTCATTGAGAGTTCCTCTGTGTCGTCACCTTTAGGCCCGATGGCTCCTCCAATCATCAACAACGATGCGGTCCAGGGTGAGACCTTTCTCTCCGGACAGATCTTCATGTTCGGCGGCTTTGCACTGCGGGCTAATTCGCTTGGCCATCTGGAGCAGGTTGAAAGCTACGCCCCTGGCCGTCAGGTCAGATTTGGAAGTTTGAACTACACGGCCGACATCCGCGGAGACTTGATCTTCGATGGATTCGAGCCACAGCCGGGCGCGCCGCACTGTCACGATGGGTATGACCTAGCTCTGCCGCAGGTCACGCTCGCATCAGCTCCGACCCTTAGCTCGGAGCCAACTGCGCCGATTGAGGACGGGTGGCTAGACACCGCCTCGGGGGCTGCAGTCTCAACGGCGATCGAGCCGAACACCAGCCTCATCCTCTGCGAAGCCCGTGACTCCAAGGTGCCGGACTCTTTTCCGGACTCCGAACCTTCTGCGTCCCTGCCAATCGAATCTGATTGGGCGCCGATCATGGAATTCACCGCCGCGGATATCTTTCAGCACTCGCCCTTCGGCGACATTCTGAATTCACTAAGGTCTCTCTCTTTGTCAGGAGAGCCCTGGCCGGACTATGGCCAACAGGATTGGGATGTGAACGACGAAGAAATTCGACGCCCACCCACCACCCACTTTGTAGCCACTGTCGATGATTTAACCGACATGCTCGACTTCGACTCCGAAGACATCGACGGTATGGACGACGATGTAGGAGACGAACATGAACCAGCGCCTATAGGGCACTGGAAAGCCACCTCGTCATATGACATATATATGGTGGATACACCCAAAGAAGGCAATGGCGACGGAACAACGGGGGATGACCCCTCCAAGAAGCAACCCAAGCGCCAGCGTCACCGGCGCCGCTCTAAGTCCCGCCAAAGCAAAAACGGTGATGCCGGCACGGGAGATAATAACACCCCGGACAGTGTCGAAGACAATTCCCTCCAACAAGATTCAGCGCAGGAGGATGGAGAAGCTAGCCCCCTTGAGAGAGCGACAGACAGAGAAGAAGAGGATGATAATCACATGCCTCCCTCCGAAGATGAGGCAAGCCTCGGCGACGACGAATTTGTCGTGCCTGAGGATCCCGTCGAACAAGAGCACTTTAAGCGCAGGCTTATGGCCACGGCGAGTAGCTATGACGCCCGGATAATTAAACTACAGTAACCCTTTGCTAATGATGCCACATCACTTCGATTACTGTTACTAATCTCGCGTTAGTTCGAAAACGATTCAAATTCAAATTTGAAATCAAGTTAAACAACAAAAGTTCAAACATTAAATCTAAAATGTTCAAGGTGAACCAAATAATGCATAGGTAATTGTGGGGAGAAACCACACCTTTATAAAATATTTAAATACTATTAAGCGAATAAAACAGTAGCGAAAACTATTACTTTAATGCTTTTAAATATTAAATAATTACAAACTATTTTAGTTTGTGTAACAAGTTAATGTGGCGGTGACATATTTAGTAACATCAAAATTAGGTGCCATTTTAGTATTTTTCTAAAACAAAAATAAAAGGTAACTAAAAGAAAAAACTAAAGAAAAGGTAAATAAAAAAAGAAAAGGTAAGAGGACCTAATCTACTAGGCACCTTGGCCCATCTCGCCAAATGGCCAGGCTGGCCCACCTAGTTGGCCTATATGGCCCCAGCCGACCGAAACCCTAACCCACCCCGTCGCCCCACTACTCCCACTCGCCCCCACTCCCTCTCCCTCGCCCCCTCTGCCTGATCCCGATCTGGATCGGGAGGGGCCGCATCGACGTCGCCGCCACCCAACGCCGGCGCCCGCCGCTCGCAGTCATCGTCGTCACCTCACCTGCGACGCCTCCCATCCTCTTCATCCTCCTCCGCGACCGGCCACCTCGTCGCCGTGCCCGTCGCCGTACCGCCTCCCCGTCTTCGCTGATCGTCCCCGTCGACCTCCTCGACCTCCGTCGAGCCCGATGCCATAGTCCCCACGCTCCCGCGGTGAGGCTCCGTCCTCTCCTCCTCCCCCACGCGCGCTCGCTCGCGCGAGACCGCGCCCGAGCCTCCAGCGCTCAACGCTTCGCCGCCCGCGCCGCGACCCCCGCACCGGCCAAGCCTGCCACCGCGCCCGTCCGTGCTCACCGCAGCTCCGCGCGCTCTCGCGTCGTCGCCCCTCGCACCTGCGCTCGCCTACGCTGCCCTACGCCCGCAGTTCCCGCACGCGGCCGCAACCCCTCACGCGGCCTGCCACACCTCTGGCCACGCACCCCCGCGCACGCGCTCGCGCCCCCCGGCACTCGGGCTTCCCCGCCTCGACTCGCCCACCGGCCGCCCGCGCCGTCCATGGCTCATGCATGGCCGACCCCTGCTTCCCCCTCGACACGCTCGCCCCCCCCCCCACCGCCTCAGCCGTCCCTGGCCTCGCCCCGTCCACCGCGGCTCGCCCCCTCATTGGCCGGCGTTCTGGCTGCCGGCGCCCACGCCGTGGGCTGTGTCCGGGGCCAGCCCCGTTCGGCCTCGGGCACGGGCACCGTGCCCGCACCCGCACCCGCTATGGCCTCTATGCCACTGAACAGAGGGGCCCAGCCCCTGAAACGTTTATTAAAAAAAGGATTTTAATAATAATAATAATAAAATTAATTAATTAACTTAATTAATTCTGATTAAATTAACTAATTAAGATTAATTAATCTAATGGCTAATTAACCTAATTAACTACTGTTAATTAACTAACAGAGTATGTCAGTGGGGCCCACCCCCCTAATTAATACTAATTAGGTTAATTAAATTGTTTAATTAAGGTGTGTCACTGACCAGTGGGACCCACTGGTCAGGTTGACCAGTCAGCCCCCGTTGACTGCTGACGTCAGCATGACATCATGCTGATGTCATATATCCATTTTCGAATTAAATTAAATAATTAATTAAATTCCGGAAATCAATAAAATCTTTAGAAAATCATATCTTTTAATCCGTAACTCGGATTAAATTATTTTTAACACGAAAGTTGCTCAGAACGACGAGACGAACCCGGATACGCAACACGTAACTTTCCCTCTCCGATTCATCCGTCCGGAAACGCAAAACACCAGGAATACTTTCCCGGATGTTTCCCCCTTCACCGGTACCACCTCGTACCGCGTTAGGGCACACCTAGCATCACGCTTTGTCATGTCATGCATCGTCATGCATTTGTTTGCATTATATTTATTGTTTCTTCCCCCTCTTCTCTCGCTAGACACCGAGACCGATGCTGCTGCTACCCAGTACAACTACGGTGTTGACGACCACTCTCTCTTGCCAGAGCAACCAGGCAAGCCCCCCCCCCCTTGATCACCAGATATCACCTACTCTCCTCTATACTGCTTGCATTAGAGTAGTGTAGCATGTTACTGCTTTCCATTAATCCTATCCTGATGCATAGCCTGTCCTTGCTACTACTGTTGTTACATTTACCTGCAATCCTAATGCTTAGTATAGGATGCTAGTTTATCATCAGTGGCCCTACATTCTTGTCCGTCTGCCATGCTATACTATTGGGTCGTGATCACTCGGGAGGTGATCACGGGTATATACTTATACATATATACATGCTATACTGATGGTGATTAAAGTCGGGTCGGCTCGTAGGAGTACCCGCGAGTGATTCCAATGTTGGGGGCTGAAGGGGCAGGTGGCTCCATCCCGGTAGAGGTGGGCCTGAGTTCCCGAAGGCCCTCGACGGTTACTTTGTGGCGGAGCGATAGGGCAGGTTGAGACCACCTAGGAGAGAGGTGGGCCTGGCCCTGGTCGGTGTCCGTGGTTATTTCAGAATAACACACTTAATGAGATCTTGGTATTTGATCTGAGTCTGGCTACTGGCCTATACGCACTAACCATCTACGCGGGGACAGTTATGGGCACTCGACGTCGTGGTATCAGCCGAAGCCTTCGTGATGTCAGCGACTAAGCGGCACACGCCGGGTTGGACCACGTAACGCAACTTTCTTTGTAATGGAGGTTGCTAGGTCTGCTCACCGGCCGCGTACGCAACGTGCAGGTGTGCAATGGGCGATGGGCCCAGACCCCTGCGCCATAGGATTTAGACCGGCGTGCTGACCTCTCTATTGTGCCTAGGTAGGGCTGGGACGTGTTGATCTTCCGAGGCCGGGCATGACCCAGAAAAGTGTGTCCGGACAAAGGGGATCGAGCGTGTTGGGAAATGTGGTGCACCCATGCAGGGAAGTTAAACTATTCGAATAGCCGTGATCTTCGGTAACATGACGACTTGGAGTTGTACCTTGACATTATGACAATTAGAACCGGATACTTAATAAAACACACCCTTCCAAGTGCCAGATACAACCGGTGGTCGCTCTCTCATAGAGCGATGAGGGGAGGATCATCGGTTAGGATTATGCTATGCGATGCTACTTGGTGAACTTACCATCTACTCTCTTCTTCTGCTGCAAGATGGAGGTGGCCAGAAGCGTAGTCTTCGATAGGACTTGCTATCCCCCTCTTATTCCGGCTTTCTGCAGTTTAGTCCACATATGATACCCTTATTCCATTTGATACCAATGCATACATATGTAGTGTAGCTCCTTGCTTGCGAGTACTTTGGATGAGTACTCACGGTTGCTTTTCTCCCCCTTTTCCCCTTTCCTATACCTGTTTGCTGCGACCAGACATTGGAGTCCAGGAGCCAGACGCCACTGTCGATGACGACTACTACTACTCGGGAGGTGCCTACTACTACATGCAGCCTGCTGACAAGGACCAAGAGTAGTTTAGGAGGATCCCAGGCAGGAGGCCTGCGCCTCTTTCGATCTGTATCCCAGTTTGTGCTAGCCTTCTTAAGGCAAACTTGTTTAACTTATGTCTGTACTCAGATAGTATTGCTTCCGTTGACTCGTCTATGATCGAGCTCTTGTATTCGAGCCCTCGAGGCCCCTGGCTTGTAATATGATGCTTGTATGACTTATTTTATTGTTAGAGTTGTGTTGTGATATCTTCCCATGAGTCCCTGATCTTGATCGTACATGTTTGCGTGTATGATTAGTGTACGATTGAATCGGGGGCGTCACAAGTTGGTATCAGGGCCGACTGCCTATAGGTATCCCCCTTCCACACTCCTTGGCCGAAGTTGAGTCTAGACATTACAAAAAACTTTTACTAACATGGCTGTGTGCCTTACGGGCCCACGTCGCCATCTAGGTGGTATTAGGATCTTTTACTCCTCGATCCTTACTCTGGGACTCTGAACTCTCTCCTACTCGAGTTAAACGATTTTACTAACCCTATCACTAGGATCCCGTGACCACGTTCACCCCAAAGTTGGATAAGCCCTAGCTATTCTTTAGAGTAGTATTTGAACATTATCCATATTGTCATTTGACTCCTATGAAAACATCTTTGTTTTCAGATGGAACCCACGAGGCAGGTCGTGCGCCACACGACGGCCATTGGTGCCTCAGGATCACCTGCTGTGTTGGTTGAGATGATGACCTATCTGGGTTATCGCTGGCACCCTGAGTACACCGTCTATGAGGAGTACCAGGACTTCAACCAGGAGCAGTACCGTGCCATCGTCCACCTCTACTCCCGGGAGTATGACTCCACTACCGTGCTGCACACTGCTCATGGTGTTGGAGTGACTATCGACATGGCGGTCCATGATGCTGCTTATGCTACTCTGACACGTCTTCGTGGAGAGTATCAGGAGTTGGACACCTCCCCCTTCAGGCACATTGCTATCGCATCCGATGTTGGTGCGGAGGGTTACTACACTGCGGCCTACTCCACTGTCACCCGAGAGCCCTTCTACCATCAGAACCTGGTTCTGCATGCTGATGGGCTGGATAGAGCTAACCAAGCTCTTCGCCACGAGTTGTACACCACCCGTCAGCACCTGTATCGTGCTCTGACGCTGTTGCACCCCTCTGTCCGATCTGGTGATCTGTCGCGTTCTGCGATCTACCCTGCCAGGACTGTGATGCCCCAGGGCGTCGGCTGGCCAGATGTGGGAGGCTACTCTCCCGCACTTGGTCCTCTTATGCCACTTGAGCGTCGGGTTCTGCACCAGAGTACCTGCGGACCCCAGGTTGCCGATGTGAAGTTCCCAATGCCACACTACCAGCTTTCAGGCTACAGCTACCTCCGCAGTACCGCGTGGGACTAATGTAGGCTTGCTTGTTAGTGTTAGATGCATCCGCCGCGAGCCTGCGTGCTGCCTATGATGATCTTAGTCTATGTACCGAACTCTATGCATGATCTCTTTTGTAAGATATGTCGACTACTATGTAGTATCTATCGTGTTGCTTTCGTTGTGCATGTTTCATCATGAATGATTCTAGTCTTTGCAAATTTCTCAATGCTGAACTACCCCTGTTATATATTAGCAGGATGGTTAGACCAGGTGGTCGTGGTTGTGGTGGCAACGCCCCACCACCGCCTGAGTACATGGCTGGGATGATGCAACAGTTTGAGCTGAATCGTCAGTTCATGGAGAATATTATGGCTCAGTTTCCTCGCCCCAATATGAACCAACAGCCAACCCAAGTGACTCTGCAGGATTTCATGTGCCTCAACCCAACCGTGTACCGCAGCTCAACTCAGCCTCTAGATGCTGATGACTGGCTCCATGACATCAGCTATGAGATGGAGTCTGCTGATGTAGCCCCTGCCAGCTACGTCACCTTTGCTTCTTTCTTCCTGAAAGGACCCGCAGCTCAATGGTGGGACAGCCACAGGTGTACTCTGCCAGATGAAACAATCATCACCTGGCCAGACTTCCAAGCTGCCTTTCGTGCTCGCTTGATTCCTCAGGGAGTCATGGACCGGAAGAAGCGTGAGTTCCGCAACCTCACCCAAGGCAACAAAACTGTGGAAGCTTATTAGCGGGAGTTTCTGGACTTGTCCCGCTATGCTGAAGAGGACATTGCAACTGATCCATGCAGACAGGAGAAGTTCCGTGATGACCTTCAAGCTGACATCAAGCTCGCACTTCTAGTGCATGACTTTGCTGATTTCGCCACCCTGGTGAACAAGGCCATCAATGTCGAAACTGGTCTGCAGGAATACCAGAGCTCTCACAGGCGCAACCATGACATGGGCTCATCTTCGGGCCCGTCCTCATAGAAGTGTAGGATATGGATTCCCAACAGCATGTACCAGCCAACTGCACCTGCCCCAAGGCAGTCCTATGCTGCACCTCGTCTGCCTGCTCCACCAACTAGGCAGCCAAGGCTTCCAGCTCCACCACCCCAAGCTCTTGTTCCCACTCCCAATAATGGTCTGTGCTACAAGTGTGGCCAACCTAGTCACCTTGCCAGGAACTGCTATCAGAATCAGAACCAGAATCAACTGGCCCTTCCCATAGCTGGCCGTGGAAGCAACCAGCCTCGCAACAACAATGCCAAGTCTTATGGTCGTGTTCATGCTAACCACATTGATCTCAATGAAGTTCTAGACCAACCTGCTACTACGATGGGTACACTCCTCGTAAATTCAGTACCTGCATCTATTTTATTCGATTCAGGAGCATCGCATTCATTCATGTTAGAAGATTTTGCATACAAGCATGACGTTAAGTGTGAGGAGATGAACACTTCGGTATTGGTAAAATCCCTCGTGGGACAATGTCAAACCTCACCGGTTGGCATCGACGTCCCCGTGGAAATTGAAGGGCTGGAATTCTATGCCTCTCCCATTATCCTGAAGTCGTCTAACATCGACCTCATTCTGGGAATGGATTGGTTGAAAGCGCATACTGCTTCTATAGTTTGTGCCACTAAGGTCGTCCATCTGCTACACCCTTCTGATGAAATAATATCTTACCAAGCTCATCTAGTTCAGAATGCCGAGGCACGGCTTTATGCCTTGAATGCGTTGAATGCTGCACCACTCGAGGGCATTGAAAACATTCCCGTCGTTCATGAATTCCAAGACGTCTTCACAGAAGAACTTCCAGGGATTCCCCCTGCTAGAGCTGTCGAATTCATCATCGACTTGAAACCTAGCACCACCCCTATAGCCAAACGACCCTATAAGATGCCGCCGCATGAACTCATTGAGCTTAAGGAGGAAATTGACAAATCTCTTGTCAAGGGTTTGATTCTCCCAAGTTGCTCTCCTTGGGTAGCACCTTCTCTCTTTGTTAAGAAGAAGGATGGGACAAATCGTTTAGTCCAAGACTACCGTCCTATAAACCAAGCTACCATTCAGAATAAATATCCTCTTCCTCGGATCAATGATCTTTATGATCAACTGGCTGGCTCATCAGTGTTCTCCAAACTCGACTTGAGGTTGGGTTACCACCAGACCCGTGTTCGTGAAGAGGATATCCCAAAATCCGCCTTCGTGACTCAGTATGGATCATACGAGTACACCGTCATGTCATTCGACTTAACGAATGCTCCCGCCACCTTCTCTCGTCTGATGAACTATATATTCATGGATTACCTCGACAAGTTCATCGTGGTTTATCTGGACGATATCCTTGTATTTTCCAAGAACGAAGAAGAACATGCTGAACATCTTCGTCTTGTGCTAGAAAAGCTATGAGAGCATCAACTGTATGCTAAGTATTCCAAGTTTGAATTCTGGCTCCCCGAAGTAACCTATCTTGGGCATGTCAACTCCAAGGATGGTATTGCCGTCAATCCTGAACGAGTTCAGGCTATTCTCGATTGGACTCCTCCGAAGAATGTCAAGCAAGTACGAAGTTTTCTCAGTCTCGCCAGCTATTGCCGTCGATTCGTCGAGAACTTCTCCAAGATTGCCAGGCCTCTGACTAATCTGTTGCATAAGGGTGTAAAGTTCGACTAGACAGACAAGTGTCAGGAAAGTTTCCAGGCGCTCAAAGACAAGTTGACTTCTGCCCCAGTGCTTGCTCCACCTGATACTACGAAGGACTTCGTCATTTACTGCGACGCTTCCCGTCAAGGATTAGGCTGTGTCCTAATGCAAGAGTGCAGAGTGATTGCTTATGCCCCTCGTCAACTGTGCCCTCATGAAGAAAACTACCCAGTTCACGACCTCGAGCTTGCTGCTGTCATTCATGCACTAAAGCAGTGGCGACATTACCTTCTCGGTAATCGTTGCGAGATCTTCACCGACCACCAAAGTCTGAAGTATCTGTTTACTCAGCCAGATCTGAACCTCCGTCAGCAGAGATGGATGGAGACTGTTGCAGACTTTGACGTGGGTATATCCTATACCCCCGGCAAGGCTAATGTAATGGCTGATGCCTTGAGCCGCAAGTCTTACTGCAATCACCTCCAGGTTCACAAAGTTTAGCCCTCGCTTGTCGAAGAATTTAGAAAGCTGAACCTTCATATTGTTCCTCCTGGAGCACTCGCCCCCCTCCCCCAGAGTTTCAGAAGATGAATCTTCGTGTTGTTACTAAGGGTTCTCTAAATACCCTGGCTGTCGTACTAGATCTCGTAGTTGGTATAAAGACTATTCAAGGTTGTGACTCTGAAGTCCATAAGATTAAACGTCATCTAGCAGAAGGAAAGCCCTCCTTCTTCTCTATCGCCGATGATGGCACCTTGTACTTCAAAGGCCGCCTAGTGGTACCACGTTCGAGGAAAAACCTGGGTCAGACTAAAGAGGTTATGAAAGAAGCTCATGATACGCCTTTGTCTATTCATCCTGGTAGTACAAAGATGTACCAAGACATCCGACAAAGATTCGGGTGGTCTAATATGAAGCAGGATATTGCTCGTTATGTTGCCGAGTGTGACGTTTGTCGCCGTATCAAAGCAGAGCATCAAAGGCCTGCTGGAACTCTGCAACCTATCTCTATTCCTGAATGGAAATGGGACCATGTTGAAATGGACTTCGTCACTGGATTTCCCAAATCGCAGAAAGGTAATGATGCTATTCTTGTCGTCATTGACCGGCTTTCTAAAGTTGCACATTTTCTGGCGCTCAAAGAGACAATCACTGCTAGTCATCTTGCTACTCTCTACATGACCAGAATTGTTTCACTTCACGGTATTCCACTGGTTATCAGTTCAGACCGTGGCAGTTTATTCACTTCAAGATTTTGGGCAAGTTTCCAAGAAGCTATGGGAACTCATCTGTCGTTCAGTACGGCGTTTCATCCTCAGTCGCAAGGACAGGTTGAACGTGTCAACCAAGTTCTCGAAGACATGCTTCTGTTGGGGAACGTAGTAATTTCAAAAAAAATCCTACGCACACGCAAGATCATGGTGATGCATAGCAACGAGAGGGGAGAGTGTTGTCTATGTACCCTCATAGACCGGAAGCGGAAGCGTTAGCACAACGCGGTTGATGTAGTCGTACGTCTTCACGGCCCGACCGATCAAGCACCGAAACTACGGCACCTCTGAGTTCTAGCACATGTTCAGCTCGATGACGATCCCCGGACTCCGATCCAGCAAAGTGTCGGGGATGAGTTCCGTCAGCACGACGACGTGATGACGATCTTGATGTTCTACCATCGCAGGGCTTCGCCTAAGCACCTCTACAATATTATCGAGGATTATGGTGGAGGGGGCACTGCACACGGTTAAGAGAACGATCACGAAGATCAACTTGTGTGTCTAGAGGTGCCCCCTGCCCCCGTATATAAAGGAGCAAGGGGGGGTGTGGCCGGCCCTAGGAGGAGGCGCGCAGGAGGAGTCCTACTCCTACCGGGAGTAGGACTCCCCCCCTTTCCCTAGTTGGATTGGGAGGAGAGGGAAGAGAGGAAAGGGGGGCGCCGCCCCCTCCTTGTCCAATTCGGACTTGGGGGGGGGGAGGGGCGCGCGGCATCCCCTAGGCCTCCTCTCCTCTTTCTCCACTAGGCCCATTAAGGCCCATTAGGTTACCAGGGGTTCCGGTAATCTCCCGGTACTCCGGTAAAATGCCAATTTCACCCAGAACACTTCCGATGTCCAAACATAGACTTCCAATATATCAATTTTCACATCTCGACCATTTCGAGACTCCTCATTTATGTCCGTGATCACTTCCGGGACTCCGAACAAACTTCGGTACATCAAAATATATAAACTCATAATGAAACTGTCATCGTAACGTTAAGCGTGCGGACCCTACGGGTTCGAGAACAATGTAGACATGACCGAGACACGTCTCCGGTCAATAACCAATTGCGGAACCTGGATGCTCATATTGGCTCCTACATATTCTACGAAGATCTTTATCGGTCAGACCGCATAACAACATACGTTGTTCCCTTTGTCATCGGTATGTTACTTGCCCGAGATTCGACCGTCGGTATCTTAATACCTAGTTCAATCTCGTTACCGGAAAGTCTCTTTACTCGTTCTGTAATACATCATCTCACAACTAACTCATTAGTTGCAATGCTTGCAAGGCTTATGTGATGTGCATTACCGAGAGGGCCCAGAGATACCTCTCCGACAATCGAAGTGACAAATCCTAATCTCGAAATACGCCAACCCAACATGTACCTTTGGAGACACCTATAGAGCTCCTTTATAATCACCCAGTTACGTTGTGACGTTTGGTAGCACACAAAGTGTTCCTCCGGCAAACGGGAGTTGCATAATCTCATAGTCATAGGAACATGTATAAGTCATGAAGAAAGCAATAGCAACATACTAAACGATCGGGTGCTAAGCTAATGGAATGGGTCATGTCAATCACATCATTCTCCTAATGATGTGATCCCGTTAATCAAATGACAACACATGTCTATGGTTAGGAAACATAACCATCTTCGATTAACGAGCTAGTCAAGTAGAGGCATACTAGTGACGTTTAGTTTGTCTATGTATTCACACAAGTATTATGTTTCCGGTTAATACAATTCTAGCATGAATAATAAACATTTATCATGATATAAGGAAATAAATAATAACTTTATTATTGCCTCTAGGGCATATTTCCTTCAGTCTCCCACTTGCACTAGAGTCAATAATCTAGATTACACAGTAATGATTCTAACACCCATGGAACCTTGGTGCTGATCATGTTTTGCTCGTGGAAGAGGCTTAGTCAACGGGTCTGCAATATTCAGATCCGTATGTATCTTGCAAATCTCTATGTCTCCCACCTGGATTAGATCCCGGATGGAATTGAAGCGTCTCTTGATGTTCTTGGTTCTCTTGTGAAATCTGGATTCCTTTGCCAAGGCAATTGCACCAGTATTGTCACAAAAGATTTTCATTGGACCTGATGCACTAGGTATGACACCTAGATCGGATATGAACTCCTTCATCCAGACTCCTTCGTTTGCTGCTTCCGAAGTAGCTATGTACTCTGCTTCACATGTAGATCCCGCCACAACGCTTTGTTTAGAACTGCACCAACTGACAGCTCCACCGTTTAATGTAAACACGTATCCGGTTTGCGATTTAGAATCGTCCGGATCAGTGTCAAAGCTTGCATCAACGTAACCATTTACGATGAGCCCTTTGTCACCTCCATATACGAGAAACATATCCTTAGTCCTTTTCAGGTAGTTCAGGATGTTCTTGACCGCTGTCCAGTGATCCACTCCTGGATTACTTTGGTACCTCCTTGCTAGACTTATAGCAAGACATACATCAGGTCTGGTACACAGCATTGCATACATGATAGAGCCTATGGCTGAAGCATAGGGAACATCTTTCATTTTCTCTCTATCTTCTGCAGTGGTCGGGCATTGAGTCTTACTCAATTTCACACCTTGTAACACAGGCAAGAATCCTTTCTTTGCTTTATCCATTTTGAATTTCTTCAAAATTTTGTCAAGGTATGTGCTTTGTGTAAGTCCAATTAAGCGTCTTGATCTATCTCTATAGATCTTAATGCCCAATATGTAAGCAGCTTCACCGAGGTCTTTCATTGAAAAACTCTTATTCAAGTATCCCTTTATGCTATCCAGAAATTCTATATCATTTCCGATTAGTAATATGTCATCTACATATAATATCAGAAATGCTACAGAGCTCCCACTCACCTTTTTGTAAATACAGGCTTCTCCAAAAGTCTGTACAAAACCAAATGCTTTGATCACACTATCAAAGCGTTTATTCCAACTCCGAGAGGCTTGCACCAGTCCATAAATGGATCGCTGGAGCTTGCACACTTTGTTAGCTCCCTTTGGATCGACAAAACCTTCCGGCTGCATCATATACAACTCTTCTTCCAGAAATCCATTCAGGAATGCAGTTTTGACATCCATCTGCCAAATTTCATAATCATAAAATGCGGCAATTGCTAACATGATTCAGACAGACTTAAGCATCACTACGGGTGAGAAGGTCTCATCGTAGTCAATCCCTTGAACTTGTCGAAAACCTTTTGCGACAAGTCGAGCTTTGTAGACAGTAACATTACCGTCAGCGTCAGTATTCTTCTTGAAGATCCATTTATTCTCAATTGCTTGCCGATCTTTGGGCAAGTCAACCAAAGTCCACACTTTGTTCTCATACATGGATCCCATCTCAGATTTCATGGCTTCAAGCCATTTTGCGGAATCTGGGCTCACCATCCCTTCTCCATAGTTCGTAGGTTCATCATGATCTAGTAGCATGACTTCTAGAACAGGATTACCATACCACTCTGGTGCGGATCTTACTCTGGTTGATCTACGAGGTTCAGTAGTATCTTGTTCTGAAGTTTCATGATCATCATCATTAGCTTCCTCACTAATTGGTGTAGGTGTCACAGAATCCGGTTTCTCTGATGTACTACTTTCCAATAAGGGAGCAGGTACAGTTACCTCATCAAGTTCTACTTTCCTCCCACTCACTTCTTTCGAGAGAAACTCCTTCTCTAAAAAGTTTCCTAATTTAGCAACAAAAGTCTTGCCTTCGGATCTGTGATAGAAGGTGTATCCAATAGTTTCCTTTGGATATCCTATGAAGACACATTTCTCCGATTTGGGTTCGAGCTTATCAGGTTGAAGTTTTTTCACATAAGCATCGCAGCCCCAAACTTTCAGAAACGACAACTTTGGTTTCTTGCCAAACCACAGTTCATAAGGTGTCATCTCAACGGATTTTGATGGTGCCCTATTTAACGTGAATGCGGCCGTCTCTAAAGCATAACCCCAAAATGATAGCGGTAAATCAGTAAGAGACATCATAGATCGTACCATATCTAGTAAAGTACGATTACGACGTCCGGACACACCATTACGTTGTGGTGTTCCGGGTGGCGTGAGTTGCGAAACTATTCTGCATTGTTTCAAATGTACACCAAACTCGTAACTCAAATATTCTCCTCCGCGATCAGATCGTAGGAATTTTATTTTCTTGTTACGATGATTTTCAACTTCACTCTGAAATTCTTTGAACTTTTGAAATGTTTCAGACTTATGTTTCATTAAGTAGATATACCCATATCTTCTTAAGTCATCTATGAAGGTGAGAAAATAACGATATCCGCCACGAGCCTCAACATTCATCGGACCACATACATCTGTATGTATGATTTCTAACAAATCTGTTGCTCTCTCCATAGTACCGGAGAATGGTGTTTTGGTCATCTTGCCCATAAGACACGGTTCGCAAGTACCAAGTGATTCATAATCAAGTGGTCCCAAAAGTCCATCAGTATGGAGTTTCTTCATGAGCTTTACACCGATATGACCTAAACGGCAGTGCCACAAATAAGTTGCACTATCATTATCAACTCTACATCTTTTGGTTTCAACATTATGAATATGTGTGTCACTACTATCGAGATTTAATAAGAATAGACCACTCTTCAAGGGTGCATGACCATAAAAGATATTACTCATATAAATAGAACAACCATTATTCTCTGATTTAAATGAATAACCGTCTCGCATCAAACAAGATCCAGATATAATGTTCATGCTCAACGCTGGCACCAAATAACAATTATTTAGGTCTAATACTAATCCCGAAGGTAGATGTAGAGGTAGCGTGCTGACTGCGATCACATCGACTTTAGAACCATTTCCCACGCGCATCGTCACCTCGTCCTTAGCCAATCTTCGCTTAATCCGTAGTACCTGTTTCGAGTTGCAAATATTAGCAACAGAACCAGAACCAGTATCAAATACCCAGGTGCTACTGCGAGTATTAGTAAGGTACACATCAATAACATGTATATCATATATACCTTTGTTCACCTTGCCATCCTTCTTATCCGCCAAATACTTGGGGCAGTTCCGCTTCCAGTGACGAGTCTGCTTGCAGTAGAAGCACTCAGTTTCAGGTTAGGTCCAGATTTGGGTTTCTTCTCCTGAGCAGCAACTTGCTTGCTGTTCTGTTTGAAGTTCCCCTTCTTCTTCCCTTTGCCCTTTTTCTTGAAACTAGTGGTCTTGTTAACCATCAACACTTGATGCTCCTTCTTGATTTCTACCTCCGCAGTTTTCAGCATTGCGAAGAGCTCGGGAATTGTTTTATTCATACCTTGCATATTATAATTCATCACGAAGCTCTTGTAGCTAGGTGGAAGTGATTGGAGAATTCTGTCAATGATGCAATCATCTGGAAGATTAACTCCCAATTGAATCAAGTGATTATTATACCCAGACATTTTGAGTATATGCTCACTGACAGAACTGTTCTCCTCCATCTTGCAGCTATAGAACTTATTGGAGACTTCATATCTCTCAATCCGGGCATTTGCTTGAAATATTAACTTCAACTCCTGGAACATCTCATATGCTTCATGATGTTAAAAATGTCGTTGAGGTCCCGATTCTAAGCCGTAAAGCATGGCACACTGAACTATCGAGTAGTCATCAGCTTTGCTCTGCCAGACATTCGTAACATCTGGTGTTGCTCCAGCAGCAGGCCTGGCACCCAGCGGTGCTTCCAGGACGTAATTCTTCTATGCAGCAATGAGGATAATCCTCAAGTTACGGACCCAGTCCGTGTAATTGCTACCATCATCTTTCAACTTTGCTTTCTCAAGGGACGCATTAAAATTCAACGGAACAACAGCACGGGCCATCTATCTACAATCAAACATAAACAAGCAAGATACTATCATGTACTAAATTCATGATAAATTTAAGTTCAATTAACCATATTACTAAAGAACTCCCACTTAGATGGACATCCCTCTAATCCTCTAAGTGATCATGTGATCCAAATCAACTAAACCATGTCCGATCATCACGTGAGATTGAAAGTGCAACTATCCCTAGGTGGTTTTGGTAATTCATAACAACATATAGCTCATTGAGCTAATGCTATTCCAAGATGACTATTTCAAGAAAGCTCAATGATTGGCATGGCATGGATGTGAAAGTGGAACCCTCAAAATGCTAAGGACAAAGGATTGGCTCAAGCTCAAAAGCTCAAGACTCTTCATTTTATATTTTAGTGATCCAAGATCACATTGAGTCTTTAGGAAAAGCCAATACTATCAAGGAGGGATGAGGTGTTGCTTCATGTGCTTAGTGATATGCTCCAAAACCCTCAACTACTTTCCCATATCCACATATGACCTAAACCCTAAGCCAAACTCGGTCCTACCGATTCTTTCTATCCGGCGCCACCGAGTTTCACTTGTCATAAGCCACTGCCAAACCCTAGCAATTCGGTTCTACCGATAGGGATCTCGGTCTCACCGAGATGGGATTGCAAACTCTCTGTTTCCCTTTCGTAACTTTTCGGTCTCACCGAAAGAGCGAATCGGTCCCACCGAGATTGCAGTGTAAACTCTCTGTTTCCTTTTTGTAACTTTTCGGTCTCACCGAAAGAGCAAATCGGTCCCACCGAGTTTACCTGACCAACTCTCTGGTTAGCTTATTACCAAACTCGGTCTCACCGAGTTTGTGTAATCGGTCTCACCGAGATTACGTTATGCCCAAACCCTAACCATATCGGTCCTACCGAGTTGCATGTCAGTCCCACCGAAAATCTCTAACGGTCACTAGGTTTACCTTTTCGGTCCGACCGAGTTTGTTGATTCGGTCCCACCGAGATTGGAAAACTGTGTGTAACGGTTGGATTTTGTGTGGAGGCTATATATACCCCTCCACCTCCTCTTCATTCGTGGAGAGAGCCATCAGAACACATACACAATTCCAACTCATATGTTCTGAGAGAGAACCACCTACTCATGTGTTGAGACCAAGATATTCCATTCCTACCATATGAATCTTGATCTCTAGCCTTCCCCAAGTTGCTTTCCACTCAAATCTTCTTTCCACAAAATCCAAATCCTATGAGAGAGAGTTGAGTGTTGGGGAGACTATCATTTGAAGCACAAGAGCAAGGAGTTCATCATCAACACACCATTTGTTACTTCTTGGAGAGTGGTGTCTCCTAGATTGGCTAGGTGTCACTTGGGAGCCTCCGACAAGATTGTGGAGTTGAACCAAGGAGTTTGTAAGGGCAAGGAGATCGCCTACTTCGTGAAGATCTACCGCTAGTGAGGCAAGTCCTTCGTGGGCGATGGCCATGGTGGGATAGACAAGGTTGCTTCTTCGTGGACCCTTCGTGGGTGGTTGCTTCTTCGTGGACCCTTCGTGGGTGGAGCCCTCCGTGGACTCGCGCAACCATTACCCTTCGTGGGTGGAGCCCTCCGTGGACTCGCGCAACCGTTACCCTTCGTGGGTTGAAGTCTCCATCAACGTGGATGTAGGATAGCACCACCTATCCGAACCACGGGAAAAACATCCGTGTCTCCAATTGCGTTTGAATTCTCCAAACCCTTCCCTTTACATTCTTGCAAGTTGCATGCTTTACTTTCCGCTGCCAATATACTCTTTGCATGCTTGCTTGAATTGTGTGATGATTGCTTGACTTGTCCTACAATAGCTAAAATCTGCCAAGAACTAAAATTGGGAAAAGGTTAAGTTTTTATTTGGTCAAGTAGTCTAATCACCCCCCTCTAGACATACTTTCGATCCTACAAGTGGTATCAGAGCTTTGGTCTCCATTTGCTTTGATCTCCATAGCTTTTGGTGGTCATAGCCTTGGTTTCACAACCTAGGAGAGTATGGCGTCTAGCGAGGGAAATTATCACCGTAGAGGTCCTTACTTTGATGGTACTAATTTTGCTAGTTGGAAGCATAAAATGAAAATGCATATTCTTGGACATAACCCCGCCGTTTGGGCTATTGTGTGTGTTGGTTTGCAAGGTGACTTCTTTGATGGGAAAGAACCAAACCGTGAAGCTACCGCGGATGAGTTGAAGATGTTGCAATACAATGCTCAAGCTTGTGATATTCTCTTCAACGGATTGTGCCCCGAAGAATTCAACAAAATCAGCCGTCTTGAGAATGCAAAGGAAATTTGGGACACTTTGATTGATATGCACGAAGGTACCGACTCCGTCAAGGAATCCAAGTTGGATGTGCTTCAAAGTCAACTTGACAAGTTCAAAATGAAGGATGGTGAAGGTGTCGCTGAAATGTACTCTAGGCTTGCTCTCATCACAAATGAGATTGCCGGCTTAGGAAGTGAAGAGATGACCGATAGATTCATCATCAAGAAGATTCTAAGAGCCTTGGATGGAAAATATGATACCGTGTGCACATTGATCCAAATGATGCCCAATTACAAAGATCTCAAGCCAACGGAGGTGATTGGAAGAATTGTTGCTCATGAGATGTCACTTAAGGATAAAGAGGAACTTCACAACAAATCAAGTGGTGCCTACAAAGCCTCATGTGAAGCCCCTACATCATCAAGTGAGAAACAAAACTTCAATGAAGAATTGAGCTTAATGGTGAAGAACTTCAACAAGTTCTACAAGAGTAGAAGCAAAGATAGAAGCTTCAAGTCAAGGTCCTACAATGACAAAAGATCTTCTAGTCGAGAGCGAAACTGCTACAGTTGTGGAAGACCCGGACACTATTCCAATGAGTGTACGGCTCCCTACAAGAGAAGAGAAGATTCTCCAAAAAGAAGAAGCAAAGAATCACCACCAAGAGAGAGAAGGAGTAGAGATGATCGTTATGAACGAAGATACTCACGGAGAAGCAAGGATTCGGAAAGGAAGGAAAAATCATCAAGGAGCTACACAAAACGAAGACATCAAGCTCATGTTGGTGAATGGGTATCCGGCTCCGACTCCGACAGCCACTCCGAGAGAAGTTATCACTCCGACTCCGAAGATACTCAAGATGAAGGTGTTGCCGGTCTAGCACTTGTGTCAACCAACTCCTACGACATATTTGACTCACCAAATGAAGGAATTGGAAGATGCTTCATGGCCAAAGGTCCTAAGGTAACACACCCCGAGTATGTTGATTTCAATAGTGATGAAGATGACTTGTTAGGTGATGATTTGCTTGTTGACAACTCTAGTGATGAATACTATGATGAAACGTCAATTAATCATGCTAATCAAGATAAAACGAATGACAATGATAAGGAGAAGATTGAGGCTCTAACTAAAGAACTAAACACTCTTAAGTTAGCTCATGAAACTATCTTCGAAGATCATCGAGAACTTTTAAGAGCTCATGAGAAATTACGCTTTGAAAAGCTCAATCTTGAGCAAGAGCATGAGTTCTTAAAAGCAATCAATGATGATCTCCGCAAGAAAAGTTCTTCTTACATTGCCAAGCGTTTACTCTTATCCACTTACATGCCTCAAGTCAAGTCTAGTAACAAGAACAAGAAAGATTCTTCCTCTAGCAGTAACAATGATCATGCTAAATCCAATATTGTTGCTTCTAGTAGTTCTCTTGATTCCACTAATGATTCTCTTAGCCAAGTTACACTTGAGCAAGAAAATAGCTTATTGAAGGGAATTATAGAGAAAGGAGTGTACAAAAGCCTTGCCGGGAGTAAGCAATTCGAGGAAATTGTGCGCAAGCAAGGAATGCACCGGAAGAATCAAGGTGTTGGTTTTGAACGAAAGTTCAATGCCAATGGAGTTGAGTGGGAAGAAGATCAATACCCCAAGACAAAGTTTGTTCCTCAACAAGAGAAGTATGATACTTCTTTCAAGGGGACACAAGCTCAAGATGATCTTCCACCACAAGACTACAAGCAAAAAGGCAAGGACAAGCTTCAAGAGGAAATTGATGCATTTGAAGAAGCTCCTAAGACCTTAGTCAAGTGGATTCCCAAGACTACTTCAAGTTCCACTTCATCAAGTACGACTACAACTCCAAGGATTCCCATCAAGATGGTGTGGATCCAAAAGAAGAAGAACTAGAGAGTTCTTGAGGGTGACTCCGCCAACATACTTCACTCTTATCATTTTGGCAAGAACAAGTGCAATCAACTTCCACATCTTGCACTAGTTCAAGGAGTCACAAACCCTCTTGTTGGTAAGACAAGGGACAAGGTAACCTAAAAGTTTTCATGGACATCATCTTGTGTGTGCATCACTCTATGTCTATGGATATCCTTGTTTGTTCCTTGTGGGACTAACCCATGTAGGTATTGAAAGTGCAATTCACTCAAATGGATAGCTCCAAGTGATCTACATCAACATTGAGCATCCACATCTTCAACATCTACATGAAGTCATCATCGACAAAACCCGAGGTTAGTTCATCCCTCTAAGGGGGGATATCACATCTAGGGGGAGCTTTACTCTAAGACTTGAGCTAAAGCAACTCTAAAGATGTGAACACAACAATGCTTTATGTAAAAGTGGTAACCCCACTTGAGCTTAAACGATGAGTATGACCTATGATCAAGTGTTCTCACTTGACTCCTAAGTCAATATACTCATATATAGATGACCTTGTCATCGCAAATTGCTTGATAGATGCTAGAATTGGTTGTGCATGCCTTGTCACATATTTCATTTGCCATCTTATTGTGTGAGCATGCTGGTTGCATATTTTACTCATTCGAGGACATCCACTTGTTGTTTTGATTGTTTGGTTTTATTTCCTTTTGCCAAGTGGATGGACAAGAATGCCTAAGAACCTCCTCTAGCTATCTATGCTTTTCTCGTCTCAAACTCTATTCATGCTACATCACAAAATTTGATCAAGTCAGATTCGAACCACTCTGTGTGAGGAGCGCTCGGAGTCCCCGATTCGTCATAGACTTAAACTTCCAAAACCTCTTTATGATTCTCGGTCTGACCGATACCCTACTTTCGGTCCTACCGAGATCATTAAGTTGATCTAGGTTTTCGATCTCGGTGCAACCGATTTGAACCATTCGGTCACACCGAGTTGCAACAACTGTATACAGTTTTGCATCTCGGTGCCACCGAGTTGTTCCACTCGGTCACACCGACAGGGTCGGGCTATATATAGTCACGGGCAAAAATTTGGAAATTTCTCCGAACCCCTTCGCCCGCGCGATAGCCTGCTCTGCCAACTTGGTCTCCGGATCGTCTCCTCGCCGCCAGCCGCCTCCAGTCGCTGGTCTCCGTCGCCGTCAACGGAAATTCAACCCCGCCGTTGCCGCCGTAGCGAGTCTCCGCCGAACTAGGGTATGGACTCGATCTTTGTGCTATTCCCCAATCCGATTCTTAGCACATTGTGATCATCATGATTCTTGCCACATTTATTAAACTTCTATCCAGTCAATGAACTCGTAGATTAGGTTTAATTCGAAAATTTTAGGGTTAGGTTTCCGCCGAAACCATCTCGGACCCACCGAGTTGAAAAACTCGGTCCCACCGATTTGGCTTATGCCATTGCACAAGTGAGACTCGGTCTGACCGAGAATTACTTATCGGTGTGACCGATTTTGGAACTCTGTGAAACCCTAGCAGTCTCGGTGCCACCGAACTGTGACTCGGTCTGACCGAATTCACTAGTTTAGGTGCCAAAACTTCTTCGGTATCACCGAGTTTAGAAATCGGTAGATCCGAGATGCTTTCAGTGGGAAACTAAAACTAAGTTTTTGAATTATTCTTTTGCAAAAATCTCTGCATTTTGTGATGCTTATCCACTCTATCTCATCTATAACCTATTCACAGGGTCAGCAGTCAGAGTTTGCATCATGTCAGACCAAAGTGATAGCCAGAACTTGTCAGAGCAGCAAGTGCAGATGAGTGAGGGCACTAGTCCCTCAAGTTCCTCAGATGATGGCAGCAGGAGCACCCCTAGCAATCTGCCTAAAGCTGACACAAGACAGAAAAAGAAGAGAACCTCGGACTCAGAAGATGAGGATTATGTGGCAGAAGAGGAAGCAACTTCCAAGAGAGTTGAGCCAGCACAGGGCATAAAACCAGGGATGAAGATCAAAAGGCCAGCAGGCAGGCAGCCTATGTCAAAGGCCAGAGCTTCAACTGAGAAGCCCACTCCCATTGAGCCAGTTGCTGCTGAAGGCAAGAAGAGGAAAGAAAGGGTGAAGAAAACTATAGCCAGAGTGCTTGGCAAGGCTTCCATCATGGAAGATGAGGAGGAAGAAGAAGAGGTGGCTGCACCAGCACCTAAGGCACCCAAGCTGATGGGTGATGCCATAAGAACAGGGGCAGCTGCTTCCAAGGACAAGCCAGCTCCAAAGCCAAAGCCAAAGAGGAACACAAGAAGCATCCCAGCTACTGAGAAGAACAAGGCCCCAGTGCCTAAAGCTGCAGAAGAAGAAGAAGAGAATGTTCTTAGAAAGATCAAGCCTGAGTGTCGACTTAGCACTATGCATTTTCTAGGAACTTTTTGGTAACTTGTTGCCAAAGGGGGAGAAAATGTATAGATCATAGGCTTCGAGAGAGATTGTTGCTTTTAGTGTTGCTTTTATTCTCTCTTGTTTTATTTGGTGGTTTTTCGAACTTTGTTTGCTTTTGTGTGAGATACTATGTCATTGCTCGTGAGACATTGATGATCATGTGTTTGATCATAAGCTACACTTAATGTTTGCTTAATATTATCATCTTATCTATCTTATGTGATCATTCACTATTCTTGGTGATGAGTGCATGTATTTCATTCTTATCATTTTAAGCGCTCCACCAAGATGTATGTGACATGGAAGAGTAACCCATGACTCTAACTCTTTGTGCATTTGCAGTCCAAAGCAAATTTTAAATATGCACAAATTTAGGGGGAGCTCTTACTTGTCACATACTTCTCAAAGCGACGATATATTTCATGCTTATTATCATTTGTGAAGCTTTGATCTATATGTTGTCATCAATTACCAAAAAGGGGGAGATTGAAAGTGCAACTATCCCTAGGTGGTTTTGGTAATTCATAACAACATATAGCTCATTGAGCTAATGCTATTCCAAGATGACTATTTCAGGAAAGCTCAATGATTGGCATGGCATGGATGTGAAAGTGGAACCCTCAAAATGCTAAGGACAAAGGATTGGCTCAAGCTCAAAAGCTCAAGACTCTTCATTTTATATTTTAGTGATCCAAGATCACATTGAGTCTTTAGGAAAAAGCCAATACTATCAAGGAGGGATGAGGTGTTGCTTAATGAGCCTCTTGCTTCATGTGCTTAGTGATATGCTCCAAAACCCTCAACTACTTTCCCATATCCACATATGACCTAAACCCTAAGCCAAACTCGGTCCTACCGATTCTTTCTATCCGGCGCCACCGAGTTTCACTTGTCATAAGCCACTGCCAAACCCTAGCAATTCGGTTCTACCGATAGGGATCTCGGTCTCACCGAGATGGGATTGCAAACTCTCTGTTTCCCTTTCGTAACTTTTCGGTCTCACCGAAAGAGCGAATCGGTCCCACCGAGATTGCAATGTAAACTCTCTGTTTCCTTTTGTAACTTTTCGGTCTCACCGAAAGAGCAAATCGGTCCCACCGAGTTTACCTGACCAACTCTCTGGTTAGCTTATTACCAAACTCGGTCTCACCGAGTTTGTGTAATCGGTCTCACCGAGATTACGTTATGCCCAAACCCTAACCATATCGGTCCTACCGAGTTGCATGTCAGTCCCACCGAAAATCTCTAATGGTCACTAGGTTTACCTTTTCGGTCCGACCGAGTTTGTTGATTCGGTCCCACCGAGATTGGAAAACTGTGTGTAACGGTTGGATTTTGTGTGGAGGCTATATATACCCCTCCACCTCCTCTTCATTCGTGGAGAGAGCCGTCAGAACACATACACAATTCCAACTCATATGTTCTGAGAGAGAACCACCTACTCATGTGTTGAGACCAAGATATTCCATTCCTACCATATGAATCTTGATCTCTGGCCTTCCCCAAGTTGCTTTCCACTCAAATCTTCTTTCCACAAAATCCAAATCCTATGAGAGAGAGTTGAGTGTTGGGGAGACTATCATTTGAAGCACAAGAGCAAGGAGTTCATCATCAACACACCATTTGTTACTTCTTGGAGAGTGGTGTCTCCTAGATTGGCTAGGTGTCACTTGGGAGCCTCCGACAAGATTGTGGAGTTGAACCAAGGAGTTTGTAAGGGCAAGGAGATCGCCTACTTCGTGAAGATCTACCGCTAGTGAGGCAAGTCCTTCGTGGGCGATGGCCATGGTGGGATAGACAAGGTTGCTTCTTCGTGGACCCTTCGTGGGTGGTTGCTTCTTCGTGGACCCTTCGTGGGTGGAGCCCTCCGTGGACTCGCGCAACCATTACCCTTCATGGGTGGAGCCCTTCGTGGACTCGCGCGACCGTTACCCTTCGTGGGTTGAAGTCTCCATCAACGTGGATGTAGGATAGCACCACCTATACGAACCATGGGAAAAACATCCGTGTCTCCAATTGCGTTTGAATTCTCCAAACCCTTCCTTTACATTCTTGCAAGTTGCATGCTTTACTTTCCGCTGCCAATATACTCTTTGCATGCTTGCTTGAATTGTGTGATGATTGCTTGACTTGTCCTACAATAGCTAAAATCTGCCAAGAACTAAAATTGGGAAAAGGTCAAGTTTTTATTTGGTCAAGTAGTCTAATCACCCCCCCTCTAGACATACTTTCGATCCTACAGAGAGGGAGTAGTTTCATTGGTGAACATCACTATGTTGATCATATCTACTATATGATTCACGCTCGACCTTTCGGTCTCCGTGTTCCGAGGCCATATCTGTATATGCTTGGCTCGTCAAGTATAACCTGAGTATTCCGCGTGTGCAACTGTTTTGCACCCGTTGTATTTGAACGTAGAGCCTATCACACCCGATCATCACGTGGTGTCCCAGCACGAAGAACTTTTGCAACGGTGCATACTCAGGGAGAACACTTCTTGATAATTAATGAGAGATCATCTTAAAATGCTACCATCAGTCAAAGTAAGATAAGATGCATAAAAGATAAACATCACATGCAATCAATATAAGTGATATGATATGGTCATCATCATCTTGTGCTTGTGATCTCCATCTTCGAAGCACCATCATGATCACCATCGTCATCGGCGCGACACCTTGATCACCATCGTAGCATCGTTGTCGTCTCGCCAATCTTATGCTTCCATGACTATCGCTATCGCTTAGTGATAAACTAAAGCATTACAGCGTGATTGCATTGCATACAATAAAGCGACAACCATATGGCTCCTGCCAGTTGCCGATAACTTGGTTACAAAACATGATCATCTAATAAAATAAAATTTAGCATCATGTCTTGACCATATCACATCACAACATGCCCTACAAAAACAAGTTAAACGTCATCTACTTTGTTTGTTGCAAGTTTTACGTGGTTGCTACGGGCTTAAGCAAGAACCAATCTTACCTACGCATCAAAAACCACAACGATAGTTTGTCAAGTTGGTGCTGTTTTAACCTTCGCAAGGACCGGGCGTGGCCACACTCGGTTCAACTAAAGTTGGAGAAACTGACACCCGCCAGTGCAAAGCACGTCGGTAGAACTAGTCTCGCGTAAGCGTACGCGTAATGTCGGTCCGGGCCGCTTCATCCAACAATACCGCCGAACCAAAGTATGACATGCTGGTAAGCAGTATGACTTATATCGCCCACAACTCACTTGTGTTCTACTCGTGCACAACATCGACATATAAAACCTAGGCTCAGATGCCACTGTTGGGGAACGTAGTAATTTCAAAAAATTCCTATGCACACGCAAGATCATGGTGATGCATAGCAACGAGAGGGGAGAGTGTTGTCTATGTACCCTCGTAGACCGGAAGCAGAAGCGTTAGCACAACGCGGTTGATGTAGTCGTACGTCTTCACGGCCCGACCGATCAAGCACCGAAACTACGGCACCTCCAAGTTCTAGCACACATTCAGCTCGATGACGATCCCCGGACTCTGATCCAGCAAAGTGTCGGGGATGAGTTCCGTCAGCATGACGACGTGATGACGATCTTGATGTTCTACCGTCGCAGGGCTTCGCCTAAGCACCGCTACAATATTATCGAGGATTATGGTGGAGGGGGCACCGCACACGGTTAAGAGAACGATCACGAAGATCAACTTGTGTGTCTAGAGGTGCCCCCCTGCCCCCGTATATAAAGGAGCAGGGGGGCTGCGGCCGGCCCTAGGAGGAGGCGCGCAGGAGGAGTCCTACTCCTACCGGGAGTAGGACTCCCCCCTTTCCCTAGTTGGATTAGGACTTGGGGGGAAGGAGGAGAGGGAAGAAAGGAAAGGGGGCGCCCCCCCCCCCCTCCTTGTCCAATTCGGACTTGGGGGGAGGGGCGCGCGGAAGCCCCTAGGCCTCCTCTCCTCTTTCTCCACTAGGCCCATTAAGGCCATTAGGTTACCGGGGGGTTCCAGTAATCTCCCGATACTCCGGTAAAATGCCGATTTCACCCGGAACACTTCCGATGTCCAAACATAGGCTTCCAATATATCAATCTTCACGTCTCGACCATTTCGAGACTCCTCGTTATGTCCGTGATCACATCTGGGACTCAGAACAAACTTCGGTACATCAAAATATATAAACTCATAATGAAACTGCCATCATAATGTTAAGCGAGCGGACCCTACGGGTGAGAAGGTCTCATCGTAGTCAATCCCTTGAACTTGCCGAAAACCTATTGCGACGAGTCGAGCTTTGTAGACAGTAATATTACCGTCAGCGTCAGTCTTCTTCTTGAAGATCCATTTATTCTCAATTGCTTGCCGATCATCGGGCAAGTCAACCAAAGTCCATACTTTGTTCTCATACATGGATCCCATCTCAGATTTCATGGCTTCAAGCCACTTTGCGGAATCTGGGCTCACCATTGATTCTTCATAGTTCGTAGGTTCATCATGATCAAGCATCATGACTTCCAGAACGGGATTACCGTACCACTCTGGCGCGGATCTTACTCTGGTTGATCTACGAGGTTCAGTAGTATCTTGTTCTGAAGTTTCATGATCATTATCATTAACTTCCTTACTAACTGGTGTAGGTGTCACAGGAACAGTTTTCTGTGATGTACTACTTTCCAATAAGGGAGCAGGTACAGTTACCTCGTCAAGTTCTACTTTCCTCCCACTCACTTCTTTCGAGAGAAACTCCTTCTCTAGAAAGGTTCCGAATTTAGCAACAAAAGTCTTGCCTTCGGATCTATGATAGAAGGTGTATCCAATAGTTTCCTTTGGATATCCTATGAAGACACATTTCTCCGATTTGGGTTCGAGCTTATCAGGTTGAAGCTTTTTCACATAAGCATCGCAGCCCCAAACTTTTAGAAATGACAACTTTGGTTTCTTGCCAAACCACAGTTCATAAGGTGTCGTCTCAACGGATTTTGATGGTGCCCTATTTAACGTGAATGCGGCCGTCTCTAGAGCGTATCCCCAAAACGACAGCGGTAAATCAGTAAGAGACATCATAGATCGCACCATATCCAGTAAAGTACGATTACGACGTTCGGACACACCATTACGCTGAGGTGTTCTGGGTGGCGTGAGTTGCGAAACTATTCCACAATTTTTCAAATGTACACCAAACTCGTAACTTAAATATTCTCCTCCACGATCAGATCATAGAAACTTTATTTTCTTGTTACGATGATTTTCAACTTCACTCTGAAATTCCTTGAACTTTTCAAATGTTTCAGACTTATGTTTCATTAAGTAGATATACCCATATCTGCTTAAATCATCTGTGAAGGTGAGAAAATAACGATATCCGCCACGAGCCTCAATATTCATCGGACCACATACATCTGTATGTATGATTTCCAACAAATCTGTTGCTCTCTCCATAGTACCGGAGAACGGTGTTTTGGTCATCTTGCCCATGAGGCACGGTTCACAAGTACCAAGTGATTCATAATCAAGTGGTTCCAAAAGTCCATCAGTATGGAGTTTCTTCATGCGCTTTACACCGATATGACCTAAACGGCAGTGCCACAAATAAGTTGCACTCTCATTATCAACTCTGCATCTTTTGGCTTCAACATTATGAATATGTGTGTTACTACTATCGAGATTCAACAAGAATAGACCACTCTTCAAGGGTGCATGACCATAAAAGATATTACTCATATAAATAGAACAACCATTATTCTCTGATTTAAATGAATAGTCGTCTCGCATTAAACAAGATCCAGATATAATGTTCATGCTCAACGCTGGCACCAAATAACAATTATTTAGGTCTAATATTAATCCCGAAGGTAGATGTAGAGGTAGCGTGCCGACCGCGATCACATCGACTTTGGAACCGTTTCCCACGCGCATCGTCACCTCGTCCTTAACCAATCTTCGCTTAATCCGTAGTCCCTGTTTCGAGTTGCAAATATTAGCAACAGAACCATTATCAAATACCCAGGTGCTACTGCGAGCATTAGTAAGGTACACATCAATAACATGTATATCACATATACCTTTGTTCACCTTGCCATCCTTCTTATCCGCCAAATACTTGGGGCAGTTCCGCTTCCAGTGACCAGTCTGCTTGCAATAGAAGCACTCAGTTTCAGGCTTAGGTCCAGGTTTGGGTTTCTTCTCTTGAGTAGCAACTTGCTTGCCGTTCTTTTGAAGTTCCCCTTTTTTTCCCTTTGCCCTTTTTCTTGAAACTAGTGGTCTTGTTGACCATCAACACTTGATGCTCCTTCTTGATTTCTACCTCCGCAGCTTTCAGCATTGCAAAGAGCTCGGGAATAGTCTTGTTCATCCCTTGCATATTATAGTTCATCACGAAGCTCTTGTAGCTTGGTGGCAGTGATTGAAGAATTCTGTCAATGACACAATCATCTGGAAGATTAACTCCCAATTGAATCAAGTGATTATTATACCCAGACATTTTGAGTATATGCTCACTGACAGAACTGTTCTCCTCCATCTTGCAGCTATAGAACTTATTGGGGACTTCATATCTCTCAATCCGGGCATTTGCTTGAAATATTAACTTCAACTCCTGGAACATCTCATATGCTCCATGACATTCAAAACGTCGTTGAAGTCCCGTTTCTAAGCCGTAAAGCATGGCACACTGAACTATCGAGTAGTCATCAGCTTTGCTCTGCCAGACGTTCATAACATCTGGCGTTGCTCCTGCAGCAGGCCTGGCACCCGGCGGTGCTTCTAGGACGTAATTCTTCTATGCAGCAATGAGGATAATCCTCAAGTTATGGACCCAGTCCGTGTAATTGCTACCATCATCTTTCAACTTTGCTTTCTCAAGGAACGCATTAAAATTCAACGGAACAACAGCACGAGCCATCTATCTACAATCAACATAAACAAGCAAGATACTATCAGGTACTAAGTTCATGATAAATTTAAGTTCAATTAATCATATTACTTAAGAACTCCCACTTAGATAGACATCCCTCTAATCCTCTAAGTGATTACGTGATCCAAATCAACTAAACCATAACCGATCATCACGTGAGATGGAGTAGTTTTCAATGGTGAACATCGTTATGTTGATCATATCTACTATATGATTCATGCTCGACCTTTCGGTGTCCGTGTTCCGAGGCCATATCTGTATATGCTTGGCTCGTCAAGTATAACCTGAGTATTCCGCGTGTGCAACTGTTTTGCACCCGTTGTATTTGAACGTAGAACCTATCACACCCGATCATCACGTGGTGTCTCAGCACGAAGAACTTTCGCAACGGTGCATACTCAGGGAGAACACTTCTTGATAATTTAGTGAGAGATCATCTTATAATGCTACCGTCAATCAAAGCAAGATAAGATGCATAAAAGGATAAACATCACATGCAATCAATATAAGTGATATGATATGGCCATCATCATCTTGTGCTTGTGATCTCCATCTCCGAAGCACCATCGTGATCACCATCGTCACCGGCATGACACCTTGATCTCCATCGTAGCATCGTTGTCGTCTCGCCAAGTTTATGCTTCTACAACTATCGCTACCGCTTAGTGATAAAAGTAAAGCATTACATCGCGATTGCATTGCATACAATAAAACGACAACCATATGGCTCCTGCCAGTTGCCGATAACTCGGTTACAAAACATGATCATCTCATACAATAAAATTCAGCATCATGCCTTGACCATATCACATCACAACATGCCCTGCAAAAACAAGTTAGACGTCCTCTACTTTGTTGTTGCAAGTTTTACGTGGCTGCTACGGGCTTAAGCAAGAACCAATCTCACCTACGCATCAAAACCACAACGATAGTTTGTCAAATAGACTCCGTTTTAACCTTCGCAAGGACTGGGCGTAGCCACACTTGGTTCAACTAAAGTTGGAGAGACTGTCGCCCGCAAGCCACCTATGTGCAAAGCACGTCGGGGGAACCGGTCTCGCGTAAGCGTACGCGTAATGTTGGTCCGGGTCGTCTCGTCCAACAATGCCGCCGAACCAAAATATGACATGCTGGTAGGCAGTATGACTTATATCGCCCACAACTCACTTGTGTTCTACTCGTGCATATAACATCAACATAAATAACCTAGGCTCGGATGCCACTGTTGGGTTTCGTAGTAATTTCAAAAAATTTCCTATGCACACACAAGATCATGTGATGCATAGCAACGAGATGGGAGAGTGTTGTCTATGTACCCACGCAGACCGACTGCGGAAGCATTGACGCAACATAGAGGAAGTAGTCGTACGTCTTCACGATCCAACCGATCAAGTACCGAAACTACGGCACCTTCGAGTTCGAGCACACGTTCAGCTCGATGACGATCCCCGGACTCCGATCCAGCAAAGTGTCGGGGAAGAGTTCCGTCAGCACGATGGCGTGGTGACGGTCTTGATGTACTACAGCAGCAGGGCTTCGCCTAAACTCTGCTACAGTATTATCGAGGAATATGGTGGCTGGGGGCACCGCACATGGCTAAGGAATAGATCACATGGATCAACTTGTGTGTTCTAGGGTGCCTCTACCTCAGTATATAAAGGACCAAAGGGGGGAGGCTGGCCGGCCACAAGGGGTGCGCCAGGAGAGTCCTACTCCCTCTGGGAGTAGGATTCCCCCCAATCCTAGTTGGAATAGGATTCGCGGAGGGGGAAAAGAGAAGGAGGGGGCCGGCCACCTCTCCTAGTCCTAATAGGACTAGGGGAAGGGGGAGGCGCGCAGCCCATGTAGGGCTGCCTCTTCTCTTTTCCACTAAGGCCCATCATGGCCCATTTAGCTCCCGGGGGGTTCCGGTAACCTTCCCGGTACTCCGGTAAAATCCCGATTTCACCCGGAACACTTCCGATATCCAAACATAGGCTTCCAATATATCAATCTTTATGTCTCGACCATTTTGAGTGTCACACCCTAGCTAGTCATGCATCAGAGTGTGTGCATCATGTTTAAAATTCCATTTAATTTGAAATGGGGATTTGTGAAACCCTCAGAATCATTTTTGAAAATGACCCAAATAAAAATTTCTCCAAAAGGGTCCAAGAAAATGCTCATGTTGCTCTCTGAAAATATTGGACAGAGATAAAAATCAAACCAATATTTTTAAGAGCTCATAGGTATTTATTTTGGGCATTTGGAATTAATGCATAAATATTTGCATTGGAAATATATTAGTTATATGTATTAATATATGTCCAAAAATTATGCCACCTGTTGGGGAGCTCTGGAATAATATATCTAGCTCCTGCAAAAATTGGCATAAGATAATAAAATGATTTAATATTTTATTTAAATCAAAACAAATGTCAGAAATTTAGAAAACAGAAATAAATAAAAGGGAGAAGCTTACCTGGGGCTCCTCCCTGTGCAGCCCAGCCAGCTGGCCGGCTCAGCCAGCAGGCGGCCCAGCCCGTCTCCCTCCTCTGTCGTCTTCGTCCTTGACAGAGGGAGGGGAGTGTGCCCGGCGCGCGCGCGCGCCACCGCGCCACGCCACCAGCTCTCCTGCCTGCCTGCCCCTCCCCTCCTCGTCTGGATGGCCTGGAACGACGCCACGCCCTCCCCTGCTCTCTCTCACTCTCCCCCGGATCGAGGAAGTCTTTTCACCTCTCGATTTTGGGAAAGCTTTCAAAATGCTATGGGGACCCGTCTCTCCTTTAGCACCGCCTTCCACCCTCAGTCGAGTGGTCAAGTGGAACGCGTCAACCAGATTTTAGAAGACATGCTTCGAGCCTCTGTTATCTCATTCGGAATGGACTGGGAGAAGTGCCTTCCATTTGCCGAATTCGCTTACAACAACAGCTATCAATCTAGCTTGGGTAAAGCCCCTTTTGAAGTTCTCTATGGACGACGGTGTCGAACACCCCTTAACTGGTCAGAGACCGGGGAAAGACAATTCTTTGGATCGGACATGATTCAGGAAGCAGAAGAACAAGTTCGTATCGTTCGTGAAAAGTTGAAAACAGCCCAATCTCGTCAAAAGAGTCAATATGACCGAAAACATAAGGCTATGACTTTCGAGGTTGACGAGAAGGCTTATCTTCGGGTCACCCCTCTGAAGGGAACCCATCGTTTCGGTATTAAGGGCAAATTGGCTCCTCGTTACATTGGACCTTTTCGCATTCTCGCCAAACGAGGAGAAGTTGCCTACCAGTTGGAACTACCTCTGCAACTCTCCAGAGTCCACGATGTCTTCCACGTTTCTCAACTCAGGCGTTGCTTCTCGGATCCTATCCGTGGAGTGGACCACGAAACGCTTGATCTCCAAGATAATCTTACATATCGAGAGTACCCCATTCGTATCCTCGATCAGGCCGAGCGTACCACCCGACGTCATAATATCAAGTTTCTCAAAGTACAATGGTCGCACCATTCTGAGGATGAAGCAACTTGGGAAAGGGAGGATCGTCTTCGACTCGAGTATCCCGCCTTCTTCCCGGAGGAACCCAAATCTCGGGACGAGATTCTTTTGAGTGGGGGTGAGTTGTCACACCCTAGCTAGTCATGCATCAGAGTGTGTGCATCATGTTTAAAATTCCATTTAATTTGAAATGGGGATTTGTGAAACCCTCAGAATCATTTTTGAAAATGACCCAAATAAAAATTTCTCCAAAAGGGTCCAAGAAAATGCTCATGTTGCTCTCTGAAAATATTGGACAGAGATAAAAATCAAACCAATAGTTTTAAGAGCTCATAGGTATTTATTTTGGGCATTTGGAATTAATGCATAAATATTTGCATTGGAAATATATTAGTTATATATATTAATATATGTCCAAAAATTATGCCACCTGTTGGGGAGCTCTGGAATAATATATCTAGCTCCTGCAAAAATTGGCATAAGATAATAAAATGATTTAATATTTTATTTAAATCAAAACAAATGTCAGAAATTTAGAAAACAGAAATAAATAAAAGGGAGAAGCTTACCTGGGGCTCCTCCCTGTGCAGCCCAGCCAGCAGGCGGCCCAGCCCGTCTCCCTCCTCTGTCGTCTTCGTCCTCGACAGAGGGAGGGGAGTGTGCCCGGCGCGCGCGCGCGCCACGCCACCAGCTCGCCTGCCTGCTTGCCCCTTCCCTCCTCGTCTGGATGGCCTGGAACGACGCCACGCCCTCCCCTGCTCTCTCTCACTCTCCCCCGGTTCTTCCTCTCCTCTCCCTCGCTCTCTCTCTCCCGTGTCCGAACGCACCCATCGCCGCCGTTCGCCATAGCAGCCGCCACCGGCCTCCCCTCGCCTCCCCGACACGCTCCCCAGCTCCGCCGCGACCCCCTCTTCCTCCCCACCAAGCCAAGCCCCTAGGGAAGCTCTGCATCGCCTCCACGCCATCGTCTTCGTCCTCGACCGCCGCCGATGGTCGCCGTCGATTCGCCGCCGTTCGTGCTTCCCCGAGCTCGCTGACCCTCCCTGCATGATCCCCGTGAGCCCCTGCTTCGTTTCCCCCTAACCCCATGTTCGATTTCGAGCTCTAGCCGCCCCTCTACCGGAGCCGAGACGCTCCGCCGCACGGGCTCGTCGCCGGCGAAGCCCCGGTGACCATTTGGTCACGGGCGTGCACCCGTTGTGCTTGCCGCGACCCGTAGAGCCCCTCCAGCGCCTCAGCTCCCTCGCTTGCGAGCAGCAGCGCCGATCCCGACCGCACCCGAACTCCGGCCGCCGCTCACGAGCTCGCCGTTGTCGGTACCGGCCACCTCAGGCACGGCCACCACCACCGTTCGACGCGCGGGAGCAAGGGCTCTCCAACGAGCCCAAGCACGGCCTCACCCGTGCCCTATAGCGCGTTTCCGTATCGCGCCGCCGTCTCGGGCCTCGCCGGCGTCATGTCGCCGGTGGGTTTGACCCACCTTGACCACGGCAGGACCCCCCCTGTGTCCATGACAGGTGGGCCCAGCCCTGTTAGCTAATTAGGATTAGCACTAACCGAATTAGTTAAACTAACTACCCCCTGACACTGACCAGTGGGCCCCAGCGCCACTAATTCCTAATTAGTATTAAATTAACCCTGTTAAACCCCCCTGTCACTGACGTGTGGACCCCACATGTCAGGTTTGACCCCAGCCAGCCGCAGTTGACCACTGACGTCATGCTGACGTCATGCTGGCGCAATATATATATTTCTGGATTTAATTAAATCAGGAAATTCCAGAATATAATTTAAACTTCAAAAATTCATAACTTTTATTCTGTAACTCCAAATCAGACAAATTATATATGAAAAATGATCAGAAAAATCCAATCTATCCATCTGTACTATTTTCATGCATGATCAAACAAGTTAAATTGATGTTTAAAGCAGAACAAGGAAAAGCACTTTAAAAGGCCATGTTTGAGTTTGAAATTTGAATCTTTGATTCAAATTGGTTCAAACCCTTCTGGTTTTAGTTGCATTAGCCCAACACACTCATATTGCCATGTTTCATGCATGCATCATATTGTTGCACATTGTTTGGTGATGGTTGTGTATCGGTGTCCTTTGCGACAGGTTCTGCCTCCGAGGAGTACCGTGATTACCCTAACGAAGAACCGTATCAGTGCATCGACCCATGAGGCAAGCAACCAACCATTTGATCATATCGATACAATCCCATGTTCTCGCTCCTGCTCTCTTTTACTGCATTAAGACAACGCGTTTCAAACTGCTGTGTGCTACGGTAGTTGAACCCATTTCCTCTGCATGACCTGTCATTGCCACAGTAACTAGATGAAACCCACTAGCATGTGTAGGAGTTGATTGAGCCATATGTATGTGTTGTTCCTACCTTGCTATGCCTGCTATGCTTAGAGTCGGGTCAGGTTTGGTTCATCCGGGTGATGGGCTAGAGTGAAATGATTATGTCGGTAATGAGAGTGGTGTGGTGAACACGATTTGGTAAAGGTATCGATGAGAGGCCATGTAGGAGTACATGGTGGGTTGTTTCATTGAAGCCGACCTTAAGCACTGAGATCTGTATGTGTGATTTAAGATACAGCTACTACCATGCATTGGGCCCGAAACCAATGGACCCTCTCGGCTTCTTATTCACCCTAGTTCTCCGTCCAGGAGTTGCAAGTAGTTTCTGGTGTTTGTAGCCTACTGGAGGCCGTGGACAGCGCTGACCGTAGGGGTGGGCTGTGATGCGGTAGGTACGTGGCCGGGTGTACCGAATACCCGTTAGGTATCTCGGGAACCCTGTTCACATCGTTCGGGGCCGTATGGGAAACCTCGGCCGGACTCCCTGCGGATGGAACCTGAATAGGCGATAAACCTGGACTGGAGGCTTAGGTGATTAGGTAGGTCGTGGCCGACACCCACGTTGGGCTTCCGCTTGAAGGTTGCCGAGTACATGTCATGTAAACGATGGTAAGTGGTGAGAGCGTGTATGAAGAAGTACACCCCTGCAGGGTTAACATGATCTATTCGAATAGCCGCGTCCGCGGTAAAGGACTACTTGGTTGCCTATACAGTTCATAGACAAGTAAATGGAAACTGCTAAAAGCCTCAAGATAAGTGTGAGTGCCGAGGATGGCTCTTCCATAGGGAGAGGGAGGTGGATCCTCGGTAGTGTATTGAAGTGGTGAGTAGTGGACTCGTGTGCGCAAAACCATTTCAAGTTGGAGTATCGTAGGATAGTCTAGCCAAGAGTCAAAGCTGGCTTGCTGCAATAACTCCACCAACCCTTCTTGATAATATGCATGTATGTAGGATCTGATGTAAGTCTTGATGAGTACCTTTGTACTCATGTTGCTATAATTTACATTTTTACAGAAGACGCTGCAACCCCTTCTGATGGGTTCTATGTAGACATTGACATCAACGAGTAGGCTAAAGGCCCAGGTGGTGATCCTGAGCTTGTGAAGGACCACGTAGTATAGCTAGGCTTTCCAAGCCTCTTCTATTTTACTAGTTGTCTGTACTCAGACAAGTTACTTCCGCTGCTGGTTTGTATGACTGTATGACTTGAATGCTGGGTCGTGAGACCCGTACCTTTGTGTATGTTATGTATGGCTCCCTGAGCCTTAAATAAAGTACTTGTGTCATAGAGTCATGTTGTGATGCTTCGTTGTATTTGCACATATCGAGCATATTGTGTGTATGATTGAAATGCTTGGTATGTGTGGGATCTGACTATCTAGTTGTTTATCTTTAGTAGCCTCTCTTACCGGGAAATGTCTCCTAGTGTTACCGCTGAGCCATGGTAGCTTGCTACTGCTCTGGAACACTTAGGCTGGCCGGCATGTGTCCTTCTTCGTTCCTGTGTCTGTCCCTTCGGGGAAATGTCACGCTTTGAGTACCGGAGTCCTGTTAGCCCGCTACAGCCCGGTTTACCGGAGTCCTGCTAGCCCAGTGCTACAGCCCGGACCCACTTGCTGATGACCGACACGTTCGAAGCTGGGTCATGGATGCCTGTCCTTGTAAGTCTGTGCCACTTTGGGTTTACGACTAGTCATGTCAGCCCGGGCTCCTTATCATATGGATGCTAGCGACACTATCATATACGTGAGCCAAAAGGCGCAAACGGTCCCGGGCAAAGGTAAGGCGACACCCGTGGGGATACCGTGCGTGAGGCCGCAAAGTGATATGAGGTGTTACCGGCTAGATCGATGTGACATCGAGTCGGGGTCCTGACATTGAGACTCCTCGTCATGTCTTTGATCACATCCGGGACTCCGAACAACCTTCGGTACATCAAAATGCATAAACTCATAATACAACTGTCATCGTAACCTTAAGCGTGCGGACCCTATGGGTTCGAGAACAATGTAGACATGATCGAGACACGTCTCCGGTCAATAACCAATAGCGGGACCTAGATGCCCATATTGGCTCCTACATATTCTACGAAGATCTTTATCGGTCAGACCGCATAACAACATACGTTGTTCCCTTTGTCATCGGTATGTTACTTGCCCGAGATTCGATCGTCGGTATTCCTATACCTAGTTCAATCTCGTTACCGGCAAGTCTCTTTACTCGTTCTGTAATACATCAACCCACAACTAACTCATTTAGTTGCAGTGCTTGCAAGGCTTAAGTGATGTGCATTACCGAGAGGGCCCAGAGATACCTCTTCGACAATCAGAGTGACAAAACCTAATCTCGAAATACGCCAACCCAACATGTACCTTTGGAGACACCTGTAGTACTCCTTTATAATCACCCAGTTACGTTGTGATGTTTGGTAGTACCCAAAGTGTTCCTCCGGTAAACGGGAGTTGCATAATCTCACAGTTATAGGAACATGTATAAGTCATGAAGAAAGCAATAGCAACATACTAAACGATCGGGTGCTAAGCTAATCGAATGGGTTATGTCAATCAGATCATTCTCTTAATGATGTGATCCCATTAATCAAATAACAACTCATTGTTCATGGTTAGGAAACATAACCATCTTTGATTAACGAGCTAGTCAAGTAGAGGCATACTAGTGACACTTTGTTTGTCTATGTATTCACACATGTATTATGTTTCCGGTTAATACAATTCTAGCATGAATAATAAACATTTATCATGATTATAAGGAAATATATAATAACTATATTATTGCCTCTAGGGCATATTTCCTTCACAGACGCCACTGTCGATGACGACTACTACTACTCGGGAGGTGCCTACTACTACGTGCAGCCTGCTGACGACGACCAGGAGTAGTTTAGGAGGATCCCAGGCAGGAGGCCTGCGCCTCTTTCGATCTGTATCCCAGTTTGTGCTAGCCTTCTTAAGGCAAACTTGTTTAACTTATGTCTGTACTCAGATATTGTTGCTTCCGCTGACTCGTCTATGATCGAGCTCTTGTATTCGAGCCCTCGAGGCCCATGGCTTGTAATATGATGCTTGTATGACTTATTTTATTATTAGAGTTGTGTTGTGATATCTTCCCGTGAGTCCCTGATCTTGATCGTACACGTTTGCGTGTATGATTAGTGTACGATTGAATCGGGGGCGTCACAGTAGCCTTAAGAAAAAATAGCAACAACTTAGAGCTGATCGAGACTTGCTAGCCGACAGATGGACGGAAGTCCTTGCGGCCAATGAATACGAACTCGAACGCCCCTCCAAGAGCTACCCAAAGCGCATGTTGCTACCCCGTTTAGAGGAGGAAGCACTTAAGCCTACATCACCAGCGCATGATGCGGCTGACCGGCCACCTCACGGCCGCGACAGAGAGTCCTCCACGCCCTCCACTCAAGCCGCACCCCGGCGTCGCTCAAAAAATACCAAGGCACGGGGAAATGCGCTAGACCTGCGAGATATGTTGGAAGACAGGGCAAGGTAAACAAGATCGATCTACGGATAGCGCGGGCGCCCCACGACACGAGACGATAACCGTCACGCTGGATACAGTAAATCCGGCCGGGCCGAACACAGCAGACAAAGCTCATTTGAGCTACGTCGTGATATAGCCCAGTACAGAGGCGCCGCACACCCACTATGCTTCACAGATGAAGTAATGGATCATCAAATCCCAGAGGGTTTCAAACCCATAAAAATTGAATCATATGATGGCACAACAGATCCTGCGGTATGGATCGATAACTATCTCCTTCATATCCACATGGCCCGTGGTGACGATCTACACGCCATCAAATACCTCCCACTCAAGCTTAAAGGACCAGCTCGGCATTGGCTTAACAGTCTGCCAGCAGAATCAATTGGTTGTTGGGAGGACCTGGAAGCCGCATTCCTCGACAATTTCCAGGGCACTTATGTGCGACCACTAGACGCCGATGACCTGAGCCACATAATTCAGCAGCCAGAAGAATCTGCTAGACAATTCTGGACACGGTTCCTAACCAAGAAAAATCAAATCGTCGACTGTCCGGACGCAGAGGCCCTAGCAGCCTTCAAGCATAACATCCGTGACGAGTGGCTTGCCCGGCACCTTGGACAGGAAAAGCCGAAATCTATGGCAGCCCTCACGACACTCATGACCCGCTTTTGTGCAGGAGAAGACAGCTGGCTGGCTCGTAGCAATAACATGACCAAGAGCCCTGGTAATTCGGATACCAAGGACAGCAATGGCAGGTCGCGTCGTAACAAGCACAAGCGTCGCATTAACAGCGACAACGCTGAAGATATGGCAATTAATGCCGGATTCAGAGGCTCTAAGCCCGGTCAGCGGAAAAAGCCATTTAAGAAGAACACTCCGGGCCCGTCCAGTTTGGACCGTATACTCGATCGCTCGTGCTAGATACATGGCACCCCCGAAAAACCAGCCAATCACACCAACAGGGATTGTTGGGTGTTCAAGCAGGCCGGCAAGTTAAATGCCGAAAACAGAGACAAGGGGCTGCACAGCGACGAGGACAAAGAGCCCCGGCCACCGAACAATAGTGGACAGAAGGGCTTCCCCCCACAAGTGCGGAGGTGAACATGATATACGCAACCCACATCCCCAAAAGGGAGCGGAAGCATGCACTCAGGGACATATGCACGTTGGAGCCAGACGCCCCAAAGTTCAACCCATGGTCCTCCTGCCCGATCACTTTTGATTGAAGGGACCACCCCACTAGCATCCGCCATGGCGAATTCGCCGCATTGGTTCTAGACCCAATCATTGACGGATTTCACCTCACTAGAGTCCTTATGGACGGCGGCAGCAGCCTGAACCTGCTTTACCAGGATACAGTGCGGAAAATGGGCATAGATCCCTCAAGGATTAAACCCACAAAAATGACCTTTAAAGGCGTCATACCAGGTGTAGAGGCCAACTGTACAGGCTCAGTTACACTTGAAGTGGTCTTCGGATCCCCGGATAATTTCCGAAGTGAGGAGTTAATCTTCGACATAGTCCCGTTCCGTAGTGGCTATCACGCACTGCTCGGACGAATCGCATTTGCAAAGTTCAATGCGGTGCCGCACTACGCATATCTCAAGCTCAAGATGCCAGGCCCTCGAGGAGTCATTACGGTCAATGGAAACACCGAACGCTCTCTCCGAACGGAGGAGCACACGGCGGCCCTCGCAGCGGAAGTACAAAGCAGCCTCTCAAGGCAATTCTCCAGTCCGGCTATTAAACGTCCGGACACCGTCAAGCGCGCCCGGAGTAACCTACAACAAGACCGCCTGGCACGTTCCGAGCAAGCGTAGCAATACGGCCCCAACCCCAGCCCTCGCGAAACTGCGAAATCAGTACTACGCGTACATAACTACGCTCTGAAAATACCATGGGCACAGGGGGAGGGGCACGACCACGGCACGCCCAAAAATGCGGCTCAACCGCACTAGGGGCTCCCGATTTTGTCATTATTTCCTACTTTCAGGACTCCACTCTTCGGAAGGCCTGTCCGGCAGTACAACCGCCGAACACACGATGCAACAACCAAGGAGGCAGAAAGCTACGTCGAATTCCCAGGTGGTCTCTATAACGAGCAAAATACCTGTCTTACATACCGTCTCGCAGCTCGCCCCTGGAGGGGGACATGTCAAATAGTCCCATCTCTTGCTTATCGCACTATTTGTATCGTTCTGCTTTCACAGCAGCCTTTTAAAATAAACAATGCTTAGCTTCAGCTTATTATTGCATTCTCTATTCATTTCTTTTTCAATACATATGTTCAGTTATGACATTTAGCACCCGTACACTTTGGTACGGTCCATACGCCAGGGGCTCAAGCACCCCATAATACGGCGTGAGAAGTCCGAACACTTTCACAAAGTGCGGCCCTCCGAACTTATAGCATTATATGCATCAGCTCCGAATCATGTCTTTGGTCAATAGTTGGGTTTGCCCGGCTCCCATGTTTTGGTACCTTACGTTCCGCTATATCGGCTAAGGTAGCGCTGGGAGAACTACTGCGATTGTGCCCCGGTTGAGCTGGGCTAAGCACCTCAGTAGAGAAAGCTAAAACTGACTGTCATGATAGGGCGAGAGCTGGTCGCTGTTCGGGAGGTTTCGAGTCCCTAAAGACTTATGCCGCTTAGAGCGAGGAGTCGGCTTTGTCCGGCCTAGGCGTGTATAGCGCCCCGAACTCGGTCTTCCGAACACTAGGGGCTTCGCCGAAATTTAAAATTATAGAATTCTCTGGCTAAGTGAGAGTGATAACGCATTATAGTCCGATTGCCTTGTTCGTTGTGCTGAGCACCTCCCTCGAAGGACCCAAGAATGGGAAAAAGAGTGCTCAGGTTTATCCCGAACACCCCAGCACTCGTGGCATGGGGGCAGAAGCCGACGACTCGCCATCTCTCAGACTCGATAAACGGCCGCATAGAAGGTAATATTTTAAATTAAAACAAGCGTTGCATAGCGCATATGAACAAGTTTTCAGCGCACAGGATAAAACGAACAAGTTCACTCAAATATTACATCTTTGGAACATTCGTCCGCCACAAGGCGGGCGCCCTTCAGGACGCCCTCATAATACATCTCGGGGTGGCGATGCTCCTTGCCCTGCGGTGGCCCGTCCTTCACAAGCTTCTCCGCATCCATCTTGCCCCAGTGCACTTTAGCACGGGCAAGCGCCCTACGGGCACCTTCGATGCAGACGGAGCGCTTGACGACTTCAAGCCACGGACAGGCATCCACCAGCCGCCTCACCAGCCCGAAGTAGCTCCCAGGCAGGGCCTCTCCAGGCCACAGCCGAACTATAAGGCCCTTCATGGCCTGTTCGGCCACCTTATGGAGCTCGACCAGTTGCTTCAGCTGGTCGCTCAAGGGCACCGAGTGTCCGGCCTCAGCATACTGAGACCAGAACACCTTCTCCGTCGAGCTGCCCTCCTCGGCCCGGTAGAAGGCGGCGGCATCTGACACGCTACGGGGCAAATCTGCGAATGCTCCTGGAGAGCTCCGGATTCGGGTAAGTAACAAGTAATTCACTTTCACGTGCTTGCTTTGCATAAAGAATGCCTTACCCGCCGCTATCTTCTTCATCGCCTCAACTTCCTGGAGGGCTTTCTGGGCTTCGGCCTTGGCAGACTTGGCGCTTTCAAGGGCCGCCGCGAGCTCGGACTCTCGCGTCTTTGAGTCAAGCTCCAAACTCTCATGTTTTTCCATGAGAGCCTGGAGCTCTTGCTGCACCTCGCCAACCCGCGCCTCATGTTTCTCCCGCTCGGTGCGCTTCGTGGCCGCCTTCTTTTCGGCCTCGGAAAGCGCTTGCTTAAGGGTCGCCACCTCAGTCGTGGCCCCTAGGACACCAATAGCGATCCTGTCATTTTTTGCAACTGCATCTTTGTAAATATACTCCACAAGGTATTACTTACCTTCTTTTTCCTCGAGCTCCTTTTTAGCAAGGCCGAGCTCTTGCTCGGACCGCTCGAGGCTCTGCTTCAGTGCATCCACCTTCGTAGTCAGTGCGGTAGAGGCCAGCAGCGAAGCCTGCATACGCATATTGACTTAATTATGTTAGACTCCTACGAATGTTGTTAGATCCTCTATTCGGCTTTTCTTTCCGAACGCCAAACAGAGCATCAGGGGCTATTGTCTATGCAGTAATATTTTCACATATTTTTCACATACCTCAAAGCCTGTTAGCAGGCTGGCACAGGCTTCAGTCAGCCCGCTTTTGGCAGACTGAACCTTCTGGATTACCGCACTCATAATAGTGCGGTGCTCCTCGTCGATGGAGGCGCCGTTAAGCACCTCCAGCAAATTATCCGGTGCCTCCGGTTGGACGGAGGTCACCGGTATCGTAGGCTTGCCTTCTTACTAGGGGGCCGCCTGCCGGATTCTGGAACCATTAAAGGTTCCGGTGGGGTGTCCGGCCCAGGGCCGGACTTGGAGCCCTTGGGGGTTTTTCCCCTTTGCGCCTGGAGTCCGGGAGGTCGCCTTGCGGCGCCTCCAGGACCACCTCCTCCTGGCTTGGAACCTCTTGGGACAGCACCTCGGCGTCGTCCGTAGGGCGGGGGGAGGCAGTGGTCGGAAGTGAAAAACTATTCACATCCGATGAATCCAGGGAACCGCTCGACGACACGTCGAGCCGGGCTTTGGGCGGACTGCATAATTATATTCGGCGTCAGGAGAAGCTGTGCAATAAAGGAACGCCATGAGTCACTCAGGTATCCGAATACTTACGATTTTGCCAGGGGCTTGGCCCTGAGCGGCCACTCCTCTTCGCCGTCGTCGGCGTTGGTGGAGTAGTCCGTAGGGAGGGTCCTCCCTTTCTTGGACCCTCCGGCCTCCCCAGTTGGGGCGGCCTTCCTTTTCTTTTCTCCCCCTGCTGGGGAAGAAACCTCTCTTTCCTCCTCCTCGTCTTCGTGGGAGGAGTGCGCCTCGGAGTCATCGGACGATGAGTCCGACTCCACCGGGCGCCGGGAACTCTTCCGGGTTCCCGTGGCCTTCTTCTTGGCCTTCTTCTCCGGCACCACGTAAGGTGCCGGAACCAGCAGCTCCGCCAAGCGGGCGTCCGCTGGGTCTTCGGGCAAAGGAGCCGGACAGTTGATCTGTTCGGCCGTCCTCTGCCAGTCCTGTCAAAGGCATGGGGGCTTAGATCCCGCATAGAGTCAAACTATGAAAGACAAATATCCTGTAAGAGGTAAAAACAGCTTACCGCATTGGCTTGACGCTGCGCGCTGAATCCGCGATCCTCGGTAGCGGATGCGGGAGCCTCGGCGCCCTTGAATAGCACCTTCCAGGCATCTTCGTACGTTGTGTCGAAGAGCCTGTTCAGAGTTCGGTGCTGGGCCGGGTTGAACTCCCACAAGCTGAAATCCCGTTGTTGGCACGGGAGGATCCGGCGGATGAGCATGACCTGGACTACGTTAACAAGTTTGAGCTTCTTGCTCACCGGGTTTTGGACGCATGTTTGGAGTCCGGTCAGCTCTCCTTTTTTACCCCACGGCAGGCCCTTCTCTTTCCAGGAGGTGAGCCGCGTAGGGATTCCGGATCGGAACTCGGGGGCTGCGACCCATTCAGGGTCACGCGGCTCGGTGATGTAGAACCACCCCGATTGCCACCCCTTTATGGTCTCCACGAAGGAGCCCTCGAGCCATAGGACGTTGGGCATCTTGCCCACCATGGCGCCTCCGCACTCCGCCTGGCGGCCGCCCACTACCTTCGGCTTGACATTGAAGGTCTTCAGCCATAGGCCGAAGTGGGGCTGGATGCAGAGGAAGGCCTCGCACACGACGATGAACGCCGAGATGTTGAGGATGAAGTTCGGGGCCAGATCGTGGAAGTCCAGGCCGTAGTAGAACATGAGTCCCCGGACAAATGGGTGGAGAGGGAAGCCTAGTCCGCGGAGGAAATGGGTGAGGAACACCACCCTCTCATGGGGCCTGGGGGTGGGGATGAGCTGCCCCTCGTCTGGGAGCCGGTGCGCGATGTCGTCAGACAAGTATCCGGCTTTCCTCAGCTTCTTGATGTGTCCCTCCGTAACGGAGGAGACCATCCACTTGCCTCCCGCTCCGGACATGGCTGGAGAAGGTTGAGGTGGGGAATGCGGACTTGGGCGCTGGAGCTTGAGTGCGCGAAAATGGATGAGCAAAGGAGGAAGAAGGCGTGGATGGAAAGGTGGATCCTTATCCCCTTATATGGGCGGACGAAACTATGCGTCCCCACCAGCCTGGTAAAACTCGCTTATCTCCCAAGCGTCGTAATCAATGGCGCGGTTGGGTTACCCACGCCCGTATTGATGAGAATCCCGGGATAAGGGGACACGATCTCTGCTTCGACAAGACGTGCCAAGGAAACCGCCTCGCAAAACGCGCTGAGGTGGGACAGTAAAAACGGTTCAAATAAAGGCTTGGCTGTGGCGTGATGACACGCTACGGAATACGTCAGCAGATTAGATTTGTGTAAATATTATTCTCTCTATGGCAGTATGTGGAACTTATTTTGCAGAGCCGGACACTATCCTCGTGTTCAAAATCTTCTATGAAGTATTCGGAGGAGGAACCCGCCTTGCAATGCCGAAGACAATCTGCGCGCCGGACTCGTCGTCATTGAAGCCTGGTTCAGGGGCTACTGAGGGAGTCCTGGATTAGGGGGTGTCCGGATAGCCGGACTATAACCTTTGGCCGGACTCTTGGACTATGAAGATACAAGATTGAAGACTTCGTCCCGTGTCCGGATGGGACTTTCCTTGGCGTGGAAGGCAAGCTTGGCAATACGGATATGTAGATCTCCTCCCATTGTAACCGACTCTGTGTAACCCTAACCCTCTCCGGTGTCTATATAAATCGGAGGGTTTTAGTCCATAGGACGAACAACAATCATACCATAGGCTAGCTTCTAGGGTTTAGCCTCTTTGATCTCGTGGTAGATCTACTCTTGTACTACCCATATCATCAATATTAATCAAGCAGGAGTAGGGTTTTACCTCCATCGAGAGGGCCCGAACCTGGGTAAAACATTGTGTCCCCTGCCTCCTGTTACCATCCGGCCTAGACGCACAGTTCGGGACCCCCTACCCAAGATCCGCCGGTTTTGACACCGACAGTCTGGGTGGGGCTCCTCTGCTACGCCTACACAACACGAGGGACACGAGGTTTATATTGGTTCGGGCCACCGTTGTGGTGTAATACCCTACTTCAGTGCGTGGTGTGGTGGATTGCCTCAGGGGGCTGATGATGGACAGTATAAAGGAAGAACAACCTCGCGAGAGGTGTTCTTGAGCTGGTGCGATGAACTGCTTGGGTGAGTTCAGTCGCCTCTCTCTCTCTCTCTGCTAGGGTTCTACCAGATCTCTCTATGTTTTTCTACTCTGTGGTGGCTTGCTATATTTATAGAGGCCCTGGGCCTCTCCCCAAATAATGAGCTGGAAGGGCGCCAACAATTGGCCATTTTGAAGGGGAACATGTAGTACAAGTTATCCTGACCAAAGGTGGTCTTCGGCTGCCAAAAGTACTGGTGATGACGCCGTCTTGGGCTCCACGGTAACCTCCGTCCTGCCGCTCTGTTGGTCTTGGTCTCGTTGCACCGGAATGGTAACCTTTGCCCGATGCCTTGGCCTATGCTTGCCCCCTTTGCACCAAAGGGGAAACAAGGACATTGCGCAGGCCGGCGCCCGCCTGGTCTCGATCGTCATGCCTTGCGTCACGGGTTCCTCGGGAAGTACCCCTGCCTTGGTCTCTCCGCCTCCTCGCGAGCCTGCTTGATGAGGTTGCCTCTGAGGAAGCTTTCTGTCGTCCGCCCCGCGAGGCTTGGCCCCTCGCGAGGGTCTTGAGCTTGAGCTAATGAAGATGGGCCGCGCTGGGCCCCCACTTGAGCCACGTCGCAGGCCGCAGGCAGGCAAGTCTGGGGACCCGTTTCCAGAACGCCGACAGAAGCCTTCTGGCGTCTGCGGCAATTGGTTCTGTCAAGTACTCCAGTCCAAACACCTTGACAACCGCAAATAGAAAAATCTGACATTTGCTTCGAGGCCGTCGGATCTGGGAGGTAGCGAATGCAGAGAAGGAATGAGGGATGGAGTGAGGAAAACAAAGGGTCTGAGTGGGGCTTTAGAGTCTTCCCCAATTTCGTTTGCAGATCGTCTGAAAAAAAAAGATAAATTTGAGCTAAGCGGAGCTAGCTCGCCAGATTTTGTTGAACATAGCTCAGGTAAATGGTACTATATAAACTGCAATACACATAGAAAACATTAAATAAATGCTAAAAAGACAAGAACAAAGGACCTCAATAACTGGCGAACGTTCGTTGAGAAGGGTTGGCATTTGCAGACGGATTTCATGGTTGTTTTAGTTATAGAAGGATGACAACTTCTTTAGAATAGCGTGCCAGTCTCTTACAGAGAACGTTATTATTTTCTTTTGAAAACTGCCACCGTTCGATCTGGATCAAACGGCCATGAGGGGAGTGTGTCAGTGGAACTGCCAGAGACTTGACGATCGCCGTATATCATTAACGAAAACAAAATGACGTGTCCGATTGTGAATAGCACCAATACGGCAATACGTTACTGTTTACATCCAAGCTATGAATTTGGCAATGTTCACAGTTTGACTTATGTACATCTTTTTACTATGAAGGTATGTATCATATACTCCTACTTATTTTGTTTTAAGTTTTCCTTTCCGGTTTCACCACCTATCCAGATTAGAACGTGACAGAAAAAAGCAAGAAACGGTGAACCGATCAATTCGAAGCACCCCCCGCCGCTTTGCAGGGCTAACAGAAGTTGGCACCGAGCAAAAGCAAAAGCAAAAGCGACCTTGATTTTGACGTAAGTAGGGGGGTCTGAACTGTCTTCCATATACCCCTTTTCTGCTCACCCCTGATCCGATGAGGCGCCAAAGCGGATTCCACTTGTCCACGCCGTGTTGATCCTCGGCCGTCGGCTGCGCGCAAGGTGCTTCGGAATTCGGCTTCCAGAACGTGATTTTGGACTGTGTAGTATTGTAGTGTAGCGCACCTCGCATGGTGGCCCCGTCTAGAACTAGAAGCGTGATGGATGGGTCATGGGTGGATACGGGAGGGAAGTTCCTGGGCTGTTCGTGGCAAACGGAGGAGCGTGAATAATCCACGCCTGCGCGAAAAGAAACGGGAAGAATCCAAGCAGCCGGCCGCAGGCCCAAGGAGAACGATCGACGACCACGGGCGGGCGTAGTAAAAGACCGCGTCGCTGTCGGGGCCGCGGCCCGCGCGCCCACGCCACCGGTGCCGTGGCCCCGCGTGCCGCGCCCGTGCGTGGCCAGCACCAGCGGCTTCCCTCCCAAGCAACCCAATCCATCCAAGCACGCCTCGCTCGGCCTCGGTTTCCCTTGCTCCTCACGCCCGCCCACGCCCCCGGACGCGTCGCCCCACGCGCATTCGCCTTCCTTTATAAACGCGGGCCACGCCGCCCGCCACACACCAGTCACGCTCACACGGTTTCCTCTCTCTTTGCCGCCACCACAGCTCCAGCTCCAGCAGCTAGCCACAGCAATGGCGCGCCTGGCGACCATCCTCAGCTTCGGGGACCGCGCCGAGGAGGGCGCGGACGCCATCCCGGAGCCGCAGGAGGACTACCAGGGAGAACACGACGACGACGACGACGCGGCGTCGGATGCCAGCGGCGACAGCTTCGAGTTCGCGTTCGCGCGGCCGCTGGCGCCGGCGGGCGGGGAGGCGCTGGCGGACGACCTCTTCGCGCACGGCCGCATGCTCCCGGCCTACCCGGTCTTCCACCGCCGCCAGGCCCGAGACGACGACGACGCGGCCACCTCCGCGACGGCGCCGCCCTCGCCGGACACGTACTGCGCGTGGGCGCCGCGGTCGGCGCCGGGGTCGCCCGCGCGCGAGCCGGCGGCGGCCTTCCCCAAGAGCGCGTCCACGGGCACGGGCGAGGCCGCGCGCCGGTTCCGCCTGCGCGACATCCTCGGCTCCGGCGGCCGCTCCCACAGCGACGGCAAGGAGAAGTTCCTCTTCCTGCAGCCGACCCCCGCCACCAAGCCCAAGTCCAGGACGAGCGCATTGTCCACCCCGTCGGCGCCTGCCGCCAAGAAGACACAGGCGCAGCAGAAGCAGGGCAAGAAGAAGGGCGCCGCCGCGGCCCCGACGGAGATGGACATGGCCACCGCGCACCGGCTCTTCTACAGCAAGCCCGGCGCGGCGGCCGGCCCCGGCGGCGAGAGGACGACGACGACGACGAAAACGTCGTACCTGCCCTACCGGCCGGCCATCGTCGGCTTCTTCGCCACCGCGCACGCGCTGCGCCCCAAGCACCACCCGTACTAGCCGTCCCCTGCTCCGGCCCTGCCACGATGAATCATGTCAGAATTAAATTAGTTGGTTAATTCGTTGGGTTTCCTTTCTTTCTTGGTGTGAGATGAGATGCTACCTACGACTCAGATCCAGTCAAACCCTGCTGCTTCTCGTTCGCTGGTGTAAATATAATATAAAAGTGGATCGCGCCGCGCGCGCTCTTTCTTGACCCCGAACTCGTCAAACTCGCCGCCGCGTCTCCGTGTCAACTCTGCCGCGTCCGGGCTGATCCTGTCTCGCAGATTACTGCAGTTTGTTATTATCCCCGGACCGGTACAAGTTGGTTGTTTTGGATAATCTATCTATCTACTCCCTCCATTCCAAAATATAGTGCGCCCGCGCTTCCCGAGGTTCAACTTTGACCGTAAATTTAACCAACAAGACCAACTGCGGCGGAAGAAAAAATTATATAATTGAAAACTTCTTTCGAATACGAATTCACTGATATATTTTTTGCTCCCGCCGCAATCGGTCTTGGTAGTTAAATTAACGGTCAAAGTTAAAGCACGTAGATAGAGGAAGCACTACATTGTGGAATGGAGGGAGTACTTCCTCCGTAAACTAATATAAAAGCGTTTAGATCACTACTTTAGTCATCTAAACGCTTTTATATTTCTTTACGGAGGGAGTAGTATTGAAAAATCCGAGCATTCTTGGTTGGAAACAGCCATGGATTGACCGATCCGTCGACCATTCCGCCGTCCGGGGTCAAAGGATTTGAGTTTGAGCTTGGGGAAGGAGATTCCCTTCCGTTGGAAGTTGGTGGCTGCTTCAGAGGAAATGTTCCACGGGTTGCACGAGGGAGTTGCCGGGGGAGCTGGCAGCTGGACCCGACCAGGCTTTCGTACTAGGATCTCTCTTATTTTGGGAACAAGTTTCGTATGCGCGTGCTGGTTCTTTCCGCTTGTGTGCACCAGCATCAATCCGTCTATGAAAACGAGGTCAAGGTTCATAAAATCGAAATGTTCTTTCATTTATTTAGTGAGAGATAATGTTCCGTCTATAGCAAGATGTGGACAAGCAGTGGCGGAGCTACCAGCAAAGCTGGGCGGGCCAGGTTACTAAACATGACTGTAATCTTGAATTGCTGCCTGCTGAGTAGTCTTATTTGTCCGTGGGTTTAGGTATAATTTTAGTTTTTTGGAAAATCTAGGAGGGTCACGACCATGTTTGGCCCTAACGTAGCTCCGCCAGCGTGGACAAGTGTACGTGGGTGTATGTAAACATCTACATCTGTATTGTACAGTATTTCTAAAGAAAAAAAGAGCTAGCAGCGGCATTTGCTTCAAGCTGGCCAAACACATGTGCTCCGCGCCACTCTGATGCGCCAGCTGGCAGGCAATTCCTCCATCCAGCTCCATTAATTCCTCTGAAATTTGAGCCTAAATTTGGTTAAAAAAATATTATATGCTAAAACAAACATATATCATTGGATTCGAACTTCACAGAAGCGTTCAATGATCAAAACTTTGTGTCTTATGGCTCCTAAATTATCATTTAAATTTTAAGTTAACATGCTCATAATAGCATCTCCAGCCGCACCCCCAACAGGCCCCCCCAAGACGTCATTATTTTCGCCGGCGCAACAAAAATCCCCCAGGACGCCGAATTCCGCTGGTTAGGACCATTTTTTGGCCCGGCGATTCCAGGCCGAACCTAGCGCACTGGGGGCACTTGGGGCTCCGGCGGAAGGAGAAGTGGCGTGTGGACCATCACTGTCAGGCGAGAAACGCCTTTTCCCGCCCAGATTCGACCAACATGTGGCAGAACGCCACTTCCCCTTTCGCCGCCATGCTGATATCGGCGCCACCTACCTGCCCACAGCCGCTGCTCCGCCACTAGAAAGGCCATCCCCCCATCGAAAAGAGAGGGTTTCGCCGCGACACCCTCCATCCCGCTCCTGGGCGAGCTTTCCAGGACTCCGACCACACAGGCAAGGATGCTGGCGGCTGCCCGCCCACCACGCCCACGAGGTGTTCGGCTATTTGCCTGTTCGGCAATGGGCTCCGACGACTAGGAGGCGTTAGCGGCTCTGATGGAGGAGGAAGTCGAGGCCGACACCGACGACGAAGAGCACCTCATGATCCTTGCCACTCTGGTCGGCCTGTTCGCGAACAAGGCAAAGCCGCAGTGACGTGGCTCAGCGCCGGGCCATCGCAAGAGAAAGTGGAAGCATAGAATGGAGGGCTATTGCTTGCTCTACGTCGACTACTTTGCCGGCGCTCCACTGCACAGCGAGAAAGTATTTCGGCACTGTTATCGGATAAGCCGGAAGCTCTTCCTCAAGATTGTGAATGCCATCCGGGAGTTCGACAACTATTTCATTTGCAAGAAGGATTGCACCGACACAGTTGGGTTCTCCTCACTCCAGAAGTGCACGACAGCTATGAGGATGCTTGCATACGGAGCTCTTGGTGATATACATGAAGACTATGGACGCATGGTCGAGTCCACCATCATTGAGTGTTTGTACAAGTTCTGCAGGGCAGTGGTGGAAGTGTTTGGACCACAATACTTGCGATCACCCAGTGCTGAAGATACTGCTTGAATCCTAGCACAAAATGAAGCAAGGGAATTTTCTGGGATGCTTGGAAGCATCGACTGCATACATTGGACATGAAAAAACCATCAATTTGCTTGACAGGGGATGTACAAAGGCGCCAAAGGAGCTTGAAGTGTGGTACTAGAGACGGTGGCTACACAAGACCTCTGATTTTGGCACTCCTTATTTGGTATGCCAGGAAGACAGGAATTCACAATGACATCAACGTGCTGCAGTGTTCGAATGTCTTTGCCAAGCTTGTTGAAGGTCATACTCCTGCAATGAACTTTGAGGTCAATGGGCGCCACTACATCAAGGGATACTACGTAGAAGATGGCTATCCAAGATGGTGCACATTTGTAAGAATATCTCAAACCATGTGCCACGAGGCAAGAACTCCTACTTTGCTAAGTGTCAGAAGGCTTGCAGGAAGGATGTCGAGCGGGTATTTGGTGTGCTCCAATCTCGATTTGCTGTTGTCCGGTACTCCGCTCTGACCTGGTCGAAATCTTAGATGTGGGAGGTGATGAATTGTTGTATTATCTTGCACAACATGATCATTGGGAGCAAGTAGGAAGAGCCAGTGTTTGACACTGAACCATATTTTAGGCAGTGTCCTCTTGCAACTGTTGATCACCAGGTACCGGCAACATGGGCTGCCTTGCTCAACATGCGTCAGGAGATCCGAGATCCACAAGTGCATCAAGAACTGCAGCACGATCTGGTGGAGCACCTATGAAGGCTCACGGACAACACCCAGTTCGATGTGTTTTAATTTGTGTTCGAATTATGAGCTTGCTTCGTTGAACTATTTGATTTGTATTGATTTCTGTGATGAACTATGTGACAAAAAATTAGTTCTATTGAAGTTTTGCCGAAATGCGATGAATTTGGGCCGAATTTGAGTTGGAACTCAGCGGCTGGGGGGTGAGGGCGAACTTGGGGGAAGGCTGGGAACCGGAGCCCCCCACGCTGGAAATATCACCAGTAAGCCCCCAAGAGGCGCTATTTTACGCCTAAAACAATCCTTTAAAGGCTGAACGGCTGGAGATGCTTTAAAAGTCCAGAGCATCCCTATATAAACCCGGACAAAGAAATTAGTAATAAATAGGCCTTACCGTCCACCGCATTTGCTCTACCTCTGCCTAGCAAATGTCGCCTCCTCATCCCTTCTTAAGAGTTGGCAACATTGGTGGTTGACCTGACCACAGGGTTGCACGAGAAATTCAGGGAGCCGTGGCCTAAGCCTGACCAGGCTGGGAAGAAGTTTCGGTAGAGTTGGGGCTACTTGTTTCACACCGTATACGCGTGCTTGTTCTTTCCGTTCCTGTGCACCAGTATATAAAATGAGGTCAACGACAGAAAGGTCGTTTTGCGAACATGTACTACTTGTCGTAGCATATTTATGAACGGTACGTATATGGGGGAGCATGTGTTCAAGCCGTTTCCGGTGGCGCCTTTCTTCTAGACTAGACTAGAACGTGGTACTTTCCGGAATCAGGAACGTGGTACTTTCCGGAATCAGGAACGAGAGTGTGGTATGGCTTTCTCTTCGATGTGCCATGCTATTGCTTTCATGACCTCCCTTCCCATGCAACTTGTTTTCTTAAGGGGAGCCTAAGTATAGTTAGCTTAGTTTGACCCTTGACAAAATATTGCTTTAGTGAAAGCCTTGGAAACTTGTGTTACTTTATGCAACAACTCTAGATCTTTATGCAAAATATTGTTTCTTAATAAAGTTCTAACCAAGAGGCTGGATGTTTTTTTACTCCTGATGAGAGTTGGTGTTCATGGATCTTGTAAGCGCGGCGAAAAAAATGCACATATGTTTCTTTAGGGCAAATATCAAAGAGACATGAATGTCTTTAATAATAGAACTTGACATTAAGTTTTTATGTGAGGTTGAACTTTGAAGATAGATCGGGGGAAAAGCACAGGACGACGTAGAATGTGGAACATGCCTGACCTTTGGAAGGGGTCTGAGCATTCCTCACTTTGTACGATTTCCCATGCACGCGCGTTACTTGTGTGTGTGTTTTCCGTATTTCAGGCGAGTTTGTTCTTGCTTTCTCTGCTGTCTCATCTGCCATGAGTTCAGGTCAACGTCAGTTCGATCATGAGCCCAAGGGATTGTGCGTGCGTGCGCATCATTACTGATAGCATTGACACTTGCTTGTTTTTGTGTTGCGATGAATTGTTACTTCTGGCAAATTTTGTACCGGCGGGGATTACACGTTACAAGCTCGGATACACCCGGATAAACAATAAACAAAAATAATAAAAAGTTAAATATAAAATACTGACGTTTTTGGTAACAAACATGATGGAATGTTATATGTTCAATATTTACTTCTCACACCTCTTGAAGCCTTCTTCTAGAAAGAACATGATGCTTTTCCAAATTGGGAACGAGAGTAGGTGCGGCGTGGAGCATCGAAGGCAGCCACAACCTACCACGCAAGTGGGCTCCTCCTCTTTGCCCATTGTTGTATTGTTTTCATGATCTCCTAATGATCTATCACAGTCTTTGTTCCCTTCCTTCTCTTTCCATGCAACTTGTTGTGTTTTGTATTTGGGGAACTTAACTAGTTAATCTAGTTTGACTCGACAAAGATATTGTTCTAGTGGAAGTCTTGGAATTTTGTGCTGAAAGTTCTAACCATGTTTTTTCAGTTCCGGTTGAGAGTTGGTGTGATTTTGTAAACGGCGAGAAATTAATACATGTATAATTGCAATGTCAAATAGACTTTTCTTTGAGGGGAAATATCAAAGTGACCTGGATGTCTTCCGTAACAGATCTTGACATCAAGTTTTCTTGTGAGGTTGGCACTTCGAAGATAGATCGGGGAACAAAAGACAACGTACAATAAGGAAGGAGCCGAAACTATGGAAGGGGGCTGAGCATTCTCCACTTTGTAGGATATCTTTCTAATGCACGTGCATTATCTGTGTGTTTGATTGTCGAAACTCCATGCTGGGACCAAAAACCTCAGGCCACTTTAGACAATCTCCTAGCTTTTTCGTTGTTACACATCTTAAGGATGCTAACATGGCCCATTTCTTTAGTCTCTACATATTTCACGTCATCACATGGTAATCAAAATACTAACTTTGTTTTATCTTTTATTATATGTCTCAGTACGCGGTAGGTTGAATTTTATTTATGAGCCCAAGTTTCGTTGGAGCTGGTTTCACACCGTACGTATGCGCGTGCTGGTTCTTTCCGTTTGTGTGCACCAGCATTTGTCTGTCTATAAAAACGAGGTCAAGGTCGTTGCGTTTATCAACGGTATTCAAGAGCGCGGCGAAAGCCAACTTTCATCTTATTCTTCTAGAACGTGGTACTTTCCCCGATTTGGGAACCCTGAAAGAGTAGAACCCCGTTTATCTCATATTCGATACCTTATATCCATACTAAACTATACAATGTGGATAAAAAATACGTAGATCATAAAACAGACATACAATTGGACATAGAAATGCATAATCCGTTCATCGAAAGGATCACCAACGGATCTTTAAAAGACCGCTAAAGTTTACTTAATGCACATAAAGGACTTTCCAAGTTCAAACTACATCTAAAAACTTAAAATTAAGGCGGAGCAGACGGATCTTCACCGCTTCCTCGCCGGCACTTTTCCATTCCAGTCGAGGATGATGATGTAGGCGTCGGCGGTTGGTGGAGGATCGCCCGAGTTGTCGGATGAAGCGCCTTGGTCGTCGCGGTCAGAGGAGTCGAAGTCGGAGAGGCCGATCAACCCTTTGAGCCGCCGAACGACCCTGTCTTGTTGCCGCTTGAGCTTCGCCAGCCGAGCCGCCTCCTTCGCTGCCTCCTCCGCCTCAATCTCTGACTGCTCAATGGCAAGCCGGAGCACCTTGGCGTTCTTCCAACGGAGCTGCCGAGCGTCTGTCTTCACCATTGTAAGCGACCGGCGGTAGAACCAAGCGAGGAGCCTCTCGTCCTCGCCAGGCTCCGCTGGCAACCTGCGGTGGCGGCCCACGAACTACTCTGCCGCGTCCCTCTCCCTTGCCCACTGCCCGTCGCGACGGGCAACGCGCGCCTTCGATTCTGGCGCGCGCGTCTGGGCCAGAGGTGCGAGCACTAGCACCCACTGTCGGTGTCAAAACCGGCGGATCTCGGGTAGGGGGTCCCGAACTGTGCGTCTAGGCCAGATGGTAACAGGAGGCAAGGGACACGAAGTTTTACCCAGGTTCGGGCCCTCTCGATGGAGGTAAAACCCTACGTCCTGCTTGATTAATATTGATGATATGGGTAGTACAAGAGTAGATCTACCACGAGATCAGAGAGGCTAAACCCTAAAAGCTAGCCTATGGTATGATTGTTGATGTGTATGTTGTCCTACGGACTAAAACCCCCTGGTTTATATAGACACCGGAGAGGGTTAGGGTTACATAGAGTCGGTTACAATGGTAGGAGATCTGAACATCCGTATCGCCAAGCTTACCTTCCACGCCAAGGAAAGTCCCTTCCGGACACGGGACGGAGTCTTCAATCTTGTATCTTCATAGTCCAGGAGTCCGGCTGAAGGTATAGTCCGGCCATCCGGACACCCCCTAATCCAGGACTCTCTCAGTAGCCCCTGAACCAGGCTTCAATGACGACGAGTCCGGCGCGCAGATTGTCTTCGGCATTGCAAGGCGGGTTCCTCCTCCAAGTTCTTTATAGAAGATTTTAAACACAAAGATAGTGTCCGGCTCTGCAAAATAAGTTTTCCACATATTGCCATAGAGAGAACAATATTTACACAAATCTAATCTGCTGACGTATTCCGTAGCGTGACACACCACGGCCAAGCCTTTATCCGAGTCGTTTCATTATCCCACCTCAGCGCGTTATGCGAGGCGGTTTCCTTGGCACGTCTTGTCAAAGCAGAGATCGTGTCCCCTTATTCCGGGATTCTCATCAATACGGGCGTGGGTAACCCAACTGCTTCTAGGACTCCTAGATCATAGGCAAGTCCAAACGGACACGGAGAGGACGCTCGATATCCACCCTCTTTATAAAGGGACGAGGCCTTTTATTTTTCCCTCCCGTGCTCAATCGAATCCTTCCCCCACCTCAAGCTCAAACTCCCAAAGTTCAGGTCAGGTGCTCCGAACCTTCAGTCATGTCCGGATCTAGCCTTCAAGGCCGATGGGTGCCTTCTTCCGTCACGGAAGAAGACGTCAAAAAGTTGAGGGAGGCCAGATATCTGACCGCCGAGATTCTGCATCGGCTGCCTCCCCGGGGGCAGGCCGTCGCCTCCCCCGAACCCAACGAGAGCGTCGTGTTCATCTCCCACTTCCTCCGAGGTCTAGGCCTTGCATTGGATCCTTTTGTCAGGGGCTTGATGTTGGAAATATGCCCTAGAGGCAATAATAAATTAGTTATTATTATATTTCCTTGTTCATGATAATCGTTTATTATCCATGCTAGAATTGTATTGATAGGAAACTCAGATACATGTGTGGATACATAGACAACACCATGTCCCTAGTAAGCCTCTAGTTGACTAGCTCGTTGATCAATAGATGGTTACGGTTTCCTGACCATGGACATTGGATGTCGTTGATAACGGGATCACATCATTAGGAGAATGATGTGATGGACAAGACCCAATCCTAAGCCTAGCACAAGATCATGTAGTTCGTATGCTAAAGCTTTTCTAATGTCAAGTATCATTTCCTTAGACCATGAGATTGTGCAACTCCCGGATACCGTAGGAGTGCTTTGGGTGTGCCAAACGTCACAACGTAACTGGGTGGCTATAAAGGTACACTACGGGTATCTCCGAAAGTGTCTGTTGGGTTGGCACGAATCGAGACTGGGATTTGTCACTCCGTGTAAACGGAGAGGTATCTCTGGGCCCACTCGGTAGGACATCATCATAATGTGCACAATGTGACCAAGGAGTTGATCACGGGATGATGTGTTACGGAACGAGTAAAGAGACTTGCCGGTAACGAGATTGAACAAGGTATCGGGATATCGATGATCGAATCTCGGGCAAGTATCGTACCGATAGACAAAGGGAATTGTATACGGGATTGATTAAGTCCTCGACATCGTGGTTCATCCGATGAGATCATCGTGGAACATGTGGGAGCCAACATGGGTATCCAGATCCCGCTGTTGGTTATTGACCGGAGAGTCATCTCGGTCATGTCTGCATGTCTCCCAAACCCGTAGGGTCTACACACTTAAGGTTCGATGACGCTAGGGTTATAAAGGAAGTTTGTATGTGGTTACCGAATGTTGTTCGGAGTCCCGGATGACATCCCGGACGTCACGAGGAGTTCCGGAATGGTCCGGAGGTAAAGATTTATATATGGGAAGTCCTGTTTTGGTCACCGGACAAGTTTCGGGGTCACCGGTATTGTACCGGGACCACCGAAAGGGTCTCGGGGGTCCACCGGGTGGGGCCACCTGCCCCGGGGGGGCACATGGGCTGTAAGGGGGTGCGCCTTGGCCTATATGGGCCAAGGGCACCAGCCCCAAGAGGCCCATGCGCCAAGGGATAAGGAAAGGAAGAGTCCTAAAAGGGGAAGGCACCTCCGAGGTGCCTTGGGGAGGAGGGACTCCTCCCTAGCCGCACCCTTCCTCGGAGGAAGGGTCAAGGCTGCGCCCCCCTCTCCCTTGCCCCTATATATATGTGTGGGAGTGGGAGGGCAGCCATACCTTTGCGTTTGGTGCAGCCCTCCCCTCTCCCAAGTCCTTCTCCTCTCCCGTGGTGCTTGGCGAAGCCCTGCAGGATTGCCACGCTCCTCCACCACCACCACGCCGTTGTGCTGCTGCTGGATGGAGTCTTCCTCAACCTCTCCTCCCCCTTGCTGGATCAAGAAGGAGGAGACGTTGCTGCTCTGTACGTGTGTTGAACACGGAGGTGCCGTCCGTTCGGCGCTAGGATCATCGGTGATTTGGATCACGACGAGTACGACTCCATCAACCCCGTTCTCTTGAACGCTTCCGCGCGCGATCTACAAGGGTATGTAGATCCACTCCTCCCTCGTTGCTAGATGACTCCATAGATTGATCTTGGTGACACGTAGGAAAATTTTGAATTATTGCTACGTTCCCCAACAGTGGCATCATGAGCTAGGTCTATGCGTAGTTTCTATGCACAAGTAGAACACAAAGTAGTTGTGGGCGTTGATTTTGTTCAATATGCTTGCCGTTACTAGTCTTATCTTGATTCGGCGGCATCGTGGGATGAAGCGGCCCGGACCGACCTTACACGTACTCTTACGTGAGACTGGTTCCACCGACTGACATGCACTAGTTGCATAAGGTGGCTAGCGGGTGTCTGTCTCTCCCACTTTAGTCGGATCGGATTCGATGAAAAGGGTCCTTATGAAGGGTAAATAGCAATTGGCATATCACGTTGTGGTTCTTGCGTAGGTAAGAAACGTTCTTGCTAGAAACCCATAGCAGCCACGTAAAACATGCAAACAACAATTAGAGGACGTCTAACTTGTTTTTGCAGGGTATGCTATGTGATGTGATATGGCCAAAAGGATGTGATGAATGATATATGTGATGTATGAGATTGATCATGTTCTTGTAATAGGAATCATGACTTGCATGTCGATGAGTATGACAACCGGCAGGAGCCATAGGAGTTGTCTTAATTTATTTATGACCTGCGTGTAAAAAATAAATGTCATGTAATCACTTTACTTTATTGCTAACCGTTAGCTGTAGTAGTAGAAGTAGTAGTTGGCGAGACAACTTCATGAAGACACGATGATGGAGATCATGATGATGGAGATCATGGTGTCATGCCGGTGACAAGATGATCATGGAGCCCCAAGATGGAGATCAAAAGGAGCAATATGATATTGGCCATATCATGTCACCATTTGATTGCATGTGATGTTTATCATGTTTATACATCTTGTTTACTTAGAACGACGGTAGTAAATAAGATGATCCCTCATTAAAAATTTCAAGAAAGTGTTCCCCCTAACTGTGCACCGTTGCGACAGTTCGTTGTTTCGAAGCACCACGTGATGATCGGGTGTGATAGATTCTAACGTTCACATACAATGGGTGTAAGACAGATCACTTAGGTTGACTTGACGAGCCTAGCATGTGTATAGACATGGCCTCGGAATACAGAAGACCGAAAGGTCGAGCATGAGTCGTATGGTAGATACGATCAACATGAAGATGTTCACCGATGTTGACTAGTCCGTCTCACGTGATGATCGGACACGGCCTAGTTGACTCGGATCATGTAATCACTTAGATGACTAGAGGGATGTCTATCTGAGTGCGAGTTCATATGATGAACTTAATTATCCTGAACATAGTCAAAAGGTCTTCGCAAATTATGTCGTAGCTCACGCTTTAGTTCTACTGTTTAGATATGTTCCTAGAGAAATTTAGTTGAAAGTTGATAGTAGCAATTATGCGGACTAGGTCCGTAAACTGAGGATTGTCCTCATTGCTTCATAGAAGGCTTATGTCCTTAATGCACCGCTCAGTGTGCTGAACCTCGAACGTTGTCTGTGGATGTTGCGAACATCTGACATACACATTTTGATAACTACGTGATAGTTCAGTTAAACGGTTTAGAGTTGAGGCACCGAAGACGTTTTGAAACATCGCGAAACATATGAGATGTTTCGAGGGCTGAAATTGGGATTTCAGGCTCGTGCCCACTTCAAGAGGTATAAGACCTCCGACGATTTTCTTAGCCTGCAAACTAAGGGAGAAAAGCTCAATTGTTGAGCTTGTGCTCAGATTGTCCGAGTACAACAATCATTTGAATCGAGTGGGAGTTGATCTTCCAGATGAGATAGTGATGTTTCTCCGAAGTCATTACCACCAAGCTGCTAGAGCTTCGTGATGAACTATAATATATCAGGGACATATATGATGATCCTTGAGATATTCGCGATGTTTGACACCACAAAAGTAGAAATCAAGAAGGAGCATCAATTGTTGATGGTTGGTGAAACCACTAGTTTCAAGAAGGGCAAGGGCAAGAAGGATACTTCATGAAACGGCAATTCAGCTGCTGCTCTAGTGAAGAAACCCAAGGTTGAACCCAAACCCGAGACTAAGTGCTTCTGTAATAAGAGGAACAGCCACTGGAGCAGAATTACCCTAGATACTTGGTAGATGAGAAGGCTGGCAAAGGTCGATAGAAGTATATTGGATATACATTGTGTTAATGTGTACTTTACTAGTACTCCTAGTAGCACCAGGGTATTAGATACCGGTTCGGTTGCTAAGTGTTAGTAACTCGAAATAAAAGCTACGGAATAAACGGAGACTAGCTAAAGGTGAGCTGACGATATGTGTTGGAAGTGTTTCCAATGTTGATATGATCAAGCATCGCACGCTCCCTCTACCATCAAGATTGGTGTTAAATCTAAATAATTGTTATTTGGTGTTTGCATTGAGCATAGACATGATTGGATTATGTCTATCGCAATACGGTTATTCATTTAAGGAGAATAATGGTTACTCTGTTTATTTGAATAATACCTTCAATGGTCTTGCACCTAAAATGAATGGTTTACTGAATCTCGATCGTAGTGATACACATGTTCATGCCAAAAGATAATAATGATAGTACCACCTACTTGTGGCACTGCCACGTAAGTCATATCGGTATAAAAACGCATGAAGAAGCTCCATGTTGATGGATCTTTGGGCTCACTCGTTTTTGAAAAGTTTGAGACATGCGAACCATGTCTATTGGTGTATATGCATGAAGAAACTCCATGCAAATGGACCATTTGGACTCACTTGATTTTGAATCACTTGAGACATGCAAATCATACCACATGGGCAAGATGACTGAAAGCCTCAGTTTCAGTAAAATGGAACTAGAAAGCAACTTGTTGGAAGTAATACATTTTGATGTGTGCAGTCTAATGAGTGCTGAGGCGTGTAGTGGATATCGTTATGTTCTTACTTCACAGATGATTTGAGTAGATATTGAGTATATTTACTTGATGAATCACGAGTCTGGATTATTGAAAGGTTCAAGTAATTTCAGGGTGAAGTTGAAAGATCGTCGTGACAAGAGGATAAAATGTCTATGATATGATCATAGAGATGAATATCTGAATTATGAGTTTGGCACAGAATTAAGACATTGTGGAAATTGTTTCACAACTAATACAGCCTGGAACACCATAGTGTGATGGTGTATCCGAACATCATAACTGCACCCTATTGGATATGATGCATACCATGATGTCTCTTATCGAATTACCACGATAGTTTATGGGTTAGGCATTAGAGACAACCACATTCACTTTAAATAGGGCACCACGTAATTCCGATGAGATGACACTGTATGAACTATGGTTTAGAGAAACCTAAGCTGTCATTTCTTAAAAGTTTGGGGCTGCAACGCTTATATGAAAAAGTTTCAGGCTGATAAGCTCGAACCCAAAGCGGATAAATACATCTTCATAGGACACCCAAAACAGTTGGGTATACCTCCTGTCTCAGATCTGAAAGCAATAAGGGATTGTTTCTAGAATTGTGTCCTTTCTCGAGGAAAAGTTTCTCTCAAAAGAATTGAGTGGGAGGATGGTGGAGACTTGATGAGGTTATTGAACCGTCACTTCAACTAGTGTATAGCAGGGCACAAAGAGTTGTTCCGGTGGCACCTACACCAATTGAAGTGGAAGCTTATGATATTGATCATGAGACTTCGGATCAAGTCACTCCCAAACCTCGTGGGATGACAAGGATGCGTACTACTTCAGAGTGGTACGTAATCCTGTCTTGGAAGTCATGTTGCTAGACAACAATGAACCTACGAGCCATGGAGAAGCGATGGTGGGCCCGGATTCCGATGAATGGCTCGAGGCCATAAAATCCGAGAGAGGATCTATGTATGAAAACAAAGTGTAGACTTTGGCAGAACGGCTCGATGGTCATAAGGCTATTGAGTACAGATGGATTTTAAAAGGAAGACAGACAATGATGGTAAGTATCACCATTAAGAAAGCTCGACTTGTCGTTAAGATTTTTACCGACAAGTTCAAGGAGTTGACTATGATGAGACTTTCTCACTCATAGCAATGCTAAGAGTCTGTTGGAATTATATTAGCGATTACTGCATTATTTATGAAATCTTGCAGATAGGATGTCAAAACATTGTTTCCTCGATGATTTTCTTGAGGAAAGGTTGTATGTGATACAACTGGAAGGGTTTTGTCAATCCTGAAAGATGCTAATAAGTATGCAAAGCTCCAGCAATCCTTCTAAGGACTGGAGTAAGCATCTCGGAGTTGGAATGTATGCTTTGATGATGATCAAAGATTTTGGGTTTATACAAAGTTTATGAGAAACTTGTATTTCCAAAGAAGTGAGTGGGAGCACTATAGAATTTCTGATGAGTATATGTTGTTGACATATTATGGATCAGAAATGACGTAGAATTTCTGGAAAGCATATAGGGTTATTTGGAAAGTGTTTTTCAATGGAAAGCCTGGATTAAGCTACTTGAGCATTGAGCATCAAGATCTATAAGGATAGATCAAAACGCTTAAGTGGTACTTTCAAATGAGCACATTCCTTGACATGATCTTGAAGGTGTTTAAGATGAATCAGTCAAATAAGGAGTTCTTGCCTGAGTTGTAAGGTATGAAGTTAAGACTTAAAGCTCGACCACGGCAGAATAGAGAGAAAGGACGAAGGTCGTCTCCTATGCTTAAGACATAGGCTCTACAGTATGCTATGATGTGTACCGCACCTGAAGTGTGCCTTGCCATGAGTTAGTCAAGGGGTACAAGAGTGATCCAAGAATGGATCACAGGACAGCGTTCAAAGTTATCCTTAGTAACTAGTGGACTAAGGAATTTTCTCGATTATGGAGGTGGTAAAAGAGTTCGTCGTAAAGGGTTACGTCGATGCAAGCTTAACACCTATCCGGATAGCTCTGAGTAGAGATACCAGATACGTATAATGGAGCAACAATTTAGAATAGCTCCAAGTAGAACAGTTATTTGGAATGGCTCCAAATGTAGCGTAGTAGTTGCATCTAGGAGATGACATAGAGATTTGTAAAGTACATACGGATCTGAAAGATTCAGACCCGTTGACTATAACATCTCTCACAAGCATAACATGATCAAACCCAGAACTCATCGAGTGTTAATCACATGGTAATGTGAACTAGATTATTGACTCTAGTAAACTCTTTGGGTGTTAGTCACATGGCGATGTGACCTGTGAGTGTTAATCACATGACGATGTGAACTAGATTATTGACTCTAGTGCAAGTGGGAGACTGTTGGAAATATGCCCTAGAGGCAATAATAAATTAGTTATTATTATATTTCCTTGTTCATGATAATCGTTTATTATCCATGCTAGAATTGTATTGATAGGAAACTCAGATACATGTGTGGATACATAGACAACACCATGTCCCTAGTAAGCCTCTAGTTGACTAGCTCGTTGATCAATAGATGGTTACGGTTTCCTGACCATGGACATTGGATGTTGTTGATAACGGGATCACATAATTAGGAGAATGATGTGATGGACAAGACCCAATCCTAAGCCTAGCACAAGATCATGTAGTTCGTATGCTAAAGCTTTTCTAATGTCAAGTATCATTTCCTTAGACCATGAGATTGTGCAACTCCCGGATACTGTAGGAGTGCTTTGGGTGTGCCAAACGTCACAACGTAACTGGGTGGCTATAAAGGCACACTACGGGTATCTCCGAAAGTGTCTGTTGGGTTGGCACGAATCGAGACTGGGATTTGTCACTCCGTGTAAACGGAGAGGTATCTCTGGGCCCACTCGGTAGGACATCATCATAATGTGCACAATGTGACCAAGGAGTTGATCATGGGATGATGTGTTACGGAACGAGTAAAGAGACTTGCCGGTAACGAGATTGAACAAGGTATCGGGATATCCGACGATCGAATCTCGGGCAAGTATTGTACCGATAGACAAAGGGAATTGTATACGGGATTGATTAAGTCCTCGACATCGTGGTTCATCCGATGAGATCATCATGGAACATGTGGGAGCCAACATGGGTATCCAGATCCCGCTGTTGGTTATTGACCGGAGAGTCATCTCGGTCATGTCTGCATGTCTCCCGAACCCGTAGGGTCTACACACTTAAAGTTCGATGATGCTAGGGTTATAAAGGAAGTTTGTATGTGGTTACTGAATGTTGTTCGGAGTCCCGGATGACATCCCGGACGTCACGAGGAGTTCCGGAATGGTCCGGAGGTAAAGATTTATATATGGGAAGTCCTGTTTTGGTCACCGGACAAGTTTCGGGGTCACCGGTATTGTACCGGGACCACCGAAAGGGTCCCGGGGGTCCACCGGGTGGGGCCACCTGCCCCGGGGGGCCACATGGGCTGTAAGGGGGTGCGCCTTGGCCTATATGGGCCAAGGGCACCAGCCCCAAGAGGCCCATGCGCCAAGGGATAAGGAAAGGAAGAGTCCTAAAAGGGGAAGGCACCTCCGAGGTGCCTTGGGGAGGAGGGACTCCTCCCTAGCCGCACCCTTCCTTGGAGGAAGGGTCAAGGCTGCGCCCCCCCTCTCCCTTGCCCCTATATATATGTGTGGGGGTGGGAGGGCAGCCATACCTTTGCCTTTGGTGCAGCCCTCCCCTCTCCCAAGTCCTTCTCCTCTCCTGTGGTGCTTGGCGAAGCCCTGCAGGATTGTCACGCTCCTCCACCACCACCACGCCGTTGTGCTGCTGCTGGATGGAGTCTTCCTCAACCTCTCCTCCCCCCTTGCTGGATCAAGAAGGAGGAGACGTCGCTGCTCTGTACGTGTGTTGAACACGGAGGTGCCGTCCGTTCGGCGCTAGGATCATCGGTGATTTGGATCACGACGAGTACGACTCCATCAACCCCGTTCTCTTGAACGCTTCCGCGCGCGATCTACAAGGGTATGTAGATCCACTCCTCCCTCGTTGCTAGATGACTCCATAGATTGATCTTGGTGACACGTAGGAAAATTTTGAATTATTGCTACGTTCCCCAACACTTGATGTTTTACTACGGGCTAGACTTCGATGATCTTGCTCCGGACTCCTTTCTTCATATCACGACATTTATTGTTGTGTGCGAGGCCTTCCTCCGGGTTACCCCTCACTTTGGCCTATGGCTCAAGACCTTTGAAGTAAAACCGAAGATGATCGAGGGGCAACATGCGGAGTGTGGAGGCGCCTCAATACACAAGATGACGGGAGCTGCATGGCCCAAAGGTTCCATTCCAGAGGTGTCTGAATTATGGCAACAGGAGTGGTTCTACATCACGGCTCCTAGAAGTGCCAAGTGGGCAGCCGCCCCTGTCTTCCGCTCGGGCCCTCTACCACCGCTGATGTCATGGATTAGCAGAGGATTGAGCTGGGGTCCGGCCAAGGACGTGCCTATACTGCAAAGCCGCATTCAAGATCTCTTTAATGGAGATTTCAGTTTGGTTGCGGTAACACAAGTTATGATGGTTCGTCAAGTCCAGCCTTGCAAACGCTGGCCTCTTCGCTTGTGGGAGTTCAATCCCGAGGGACCGCACGCCATTCAAAATTTCCTCGGCCTGACGCACGAGCAGATGTACAAGTCATTCTTCGGAGCTCAAGTGGAGTGTCCGGAAATCACCGAGGACGCGGGCCTGAGTAGCAACCGCGCCGCCGAACAGGTAAGGCGACTTCCGACCGAGCGTACTACCTCTCCTTTGATGCGAAGTTATTTCTGAGAGTTCGCTTTTTGACCAGGACTGGCTAACGAAGGCGAAGTTGATTCGGTGCTCGGCCCCCCTCCCTGAGGGTTTGGAAAATCGATATTGGAAAAGATGCTCTAGACCGCACCCTGCCCGGAGCCCTTGAAGGAAAATGCGGGCGGTCGCGGGCCCCCAACGCTGGCCGCTCTAGCCGAGGGAGCGAGCGTCTCCATGAAGGAAGATGATCAGAAGAGGAAAAGGATTGCGTCCGGGGATTCGGAAGCCGAAGCTTCCAAACGGGAGAAGAAGTCTCCCACACAAGGTCCTACCTCGGGGGGTGCGGTTGCTGCACAAAGTCCGGGGGGGATCAATTCTCCCTCGAGTCGTAAGTGACCCAAAGTACTTTAATAGTACAGATATGCCGTCTTTTCTTCTGAGAAAATAACCACTACATATATCTTTGCAGTTCGGGCCTTAGCCCCTCTCAGATGAGCTCGTCTTCGGGGGATCTTCTTCCGAAGATGATGGAGAGCGAAACGCCTCCTCCGGACTCCTCCGCTCCAGAAGCGGGCGATCCTGAAGTATCGTCGTGGAGGGCCTCTCCGGGTCCGGCGAGGCCAAAAGATAATTCCGTCGACCCCCGAAGCTTCCCGTGTCCGGCTCCCGAAGAGAGCTGGCAAACGAGTCCGGCACCGTCTAGTGTACGGTCAGATGTTCTGAGGGAGTTGGTGGGGCGAGCGGCCATCTCAGATGAACACTGTGTGCTGATGAATACGGTGATGGAGAGAATCTCGTCCGCCGAAAGAGGATTGCATAAAGCTTTTATGAGTCTACTAACAGGTTTTGAGGTACGTAAAATAATGTATGATAGTCCTGCACATGCTAAGTGTGCCATGTGTAGATAGTAGCCCCTGAGACTCTGGTTGTCGTTGGGAACAACGACGATCAGAGGATCATAATCCCAGGTAGTAACCATACTGCTTTTATGAGCAGGTGATGGAAGCTCCGGTGGCTAGCCGGACTAGCGAGTTTGCCCATTTAAAACAGCAGTTGGATGCGGCAGACGCCGAGATCGAGCTTGTTAACAAAAGGCTTGACGAGGCGCAAGGTAGGTGTTATTATCTGGTAAACGCCGCATAGTAAGAGCAGCATGAAGCCAGTATATTTAACATGTTATTACTGCAGATGGAGCTGCCACTGTTGAAGCCTTGCGGGCGGAACTTGCCCGAGCCAAGGAACAACCGAGATTGGGTAATGCGGCTGCTTTGAAGGCGGCCGAAGAGTTGCGAGCCGAGAAGGCCGCGCATGGCGAGAGCCGGGATAAGATGGCCAATATGGCCGTAGAATTAAAAGCCGCCGTCGACTGTTGCCGGGCTCTTGAAAAGGAAAACCAGGCGAAGGCATCGGACCTTGAGAAGGCTGCTGCAACGGGAAAAGACCTCCGCTCTGCTATGAGGGCAAAGAAGGAGGAGCTGCGGGAAGCCGGGGAAATTGTAGCCGGGAAATCCTTTATGCTGCAGAGGAAGTTCGGAGATCCACTGTATGCCCCTCTGGATCGGCTGTGGAGTTCGGAGGATGTGTATATGGATTTGGCGGCGAGCGCTGCCGATGCGGCCAAATACTTCCAGAGTCAGACGGACCGTGAAGTAGACCAGCTGTTTTGGAAACAATTCCTTTCTCCCGAGCGTCCGCTTTCATTGACGGACCAATTAGCCGAATGGGCCGAACTAAATAGGTTGTCCGGGCTCTCCATGAGGTCTGTTGTGGATCAGCTGTGGCCGGGAAGGTCGAAACCGAGCAGCTATTTCAGCTTGGTGCAGTAGTTCCTTGACGTGGTGCCGTGCATAAATGCGATGAAGAGGTCGGCGTGCATAGAAGGCGCACGAATGGCCTTTGCCCATGCTAAAGCATACTGGGCAGAGATGGATGCTACCACTGTTGCAGCGCAGGATTCGGCCATAGGTCGAAGGGCTGCTAAGCACTACTTTGAGGAAGTTCTTGAGGGTGCTCGTTTGATAGAGACCCAGTGCTCAAAAAATATTATGTTTGAGTGACATGTAATCTCATTGTAAGCGAAATGCTTTTATAAATTTTCATAACGCTACTTTTATACTTTTGCCTGAAAGTAATGTGATGCCTCCTGGGCGGCCGTTTATGTATACCTGTGTATAACCTGAAAGATTGCAGTCGTCGGCTTCAACCCCCACGCATATAATGCGGAGGTGTTCGCAGAAACACGCATTCACACTTAACCCAACGTCTTGGTCCTATTAAGGAGGCGATAGCGGAGCGAGCGAGGCAACCGGACTATAATGATTTAACACTTTCACTTAGCCATAGGAGTTTGACAGTGGGGCTACTAGATAGCCCCTGGTGGCTCCGCACTCTCCCGATCCCGGGGTGCGTATATGCCTGGCCGGAAAGCGGCCCTTCGTTAAGGCGGAGGAATTCTAACATTCCCATGGGTCATCGAGTGGTTGACCAGTCTCGCGCTAGATCATGACAGTCAGTTTTCGGTTTTCTCTACTGAGGTGCTCGTCCGGATGAACCAGGGCACAGTCACAGTAGTTCTCCTGGTGCTACCTTAGCCGGTAAAGCGGAACATAAGGCGCCAAAACACAGGAGCCGGGCAAACCCAACATTTGACCAAAGACAATGATTCGGAGCTGATGCATATAGGGCCAAACTCGCGACGCCGAACACTCCCTAAGGTATTCGGTCTTTGTGGTATAAACCGGGCCTAAATAATGGCCTTCGTAAGAAGCCCCTTATGTCCAGGTATGTGCATTGGTCTGGCGTGGCCACATGCCAAGACGTCAGCATCCTTCTCAACGGTGGATATGTATCAACAAGAGACAGTAAAAAAGGTTTACGCAGGGTCTTAATCTAAAAAGAATCCTTGGAGCGGGTCCCTGCTGCACGTCTGCGCCTGTGTCTCCGTTGTGCCGTATCCTGGACGGGTGTAGCACGATGATCGTCTGTAAAAGAGAGGAATTTAGGTGAAAAAGGTTGTCGTGCAAAAAGATAATTAAAGAAACTATGCATAATTCAAGATGACGAGGAATGGCCACATGTCTACGCGCGTTGAGCCCCTTGTAAATAGGGGTGTGACCATTTATTCTGTATAAGTAGCGGCGCCGGACTCGATTAGTTGTGTCTGAGGTCTTGACGACCTATCGGGAGCTTTGGCTAGTCCGGGCGCCTTTAGTGTGTGGCTGCCAAGGCAGCCTCACTCTCTTCGGCGCGCAGAGATCGCTTGATATTTCCGTGCACTGAAATGATCCCGCGTGGACCGGGCATTTTGAGTGTGAGGGAGGCGTAGTGTGGTATTGCATTAAAGCGAGCGAAAGCTTCGCGCCCGAGCAGTGCTTGATAGCCACTTTGAAACGGAGTGATGTGGAAGGTTAAATGCTCGCTACGGAAGTTATCGGGGGAGCCGAATATGACTTGTAGTAGGAGGGAGCCCGTACAACGAGCCCCTGGGCCTGGCGTTACTCATTTAAAGGTAGTATTGCTATGGCGAATTTGTGTTGGGTCTAATCCCATCCCGCGGATTGTATCCTGGTATATTAGGTTTAGGCTGTTGCCGCCGTCCATGAAGACTCGTGTGAAGTGATATCCGCCAATGACTGGGTCTAATACCAAGGCAGCCCATCCTGCGTGTCGGATACTTGCTGAGTAATCGCGATGGTCGAAAATGATCGGTTGAGACGACCATTGGCAGGACTTCGCGGTGACAGGAACTTGGGTATATTTTCCTGGGGGTGCCGCATTGTTTTTTCCCTTGATCATGTGTAGTACGTTTACTGTTTTGACTTCTGGTGGGAATTTCTTTTGTTCCCCAGTGTCTTGCTTGGGAGGCTCGTCCTCGTCTTCACTTGGTGTATCCTTCCCCTTGTGTACGGCGTTGAGCTTGCCGGACTGCTTGAAGACCCAACATTCTCTGTGGGTGTGATTAGCGGGCTTGCTAGGGGTACTATGTATCTGACATACCTGGTCCAGAGTTTTGTTGAGGCTGGACGGTTCATCCCTGGTGCCTTTAGTGGGCGGCTTTTGACCTGGCCGGGAGCTTTTGAATCCGGCATTTACTGCCGTGCCCTTCGTGTTGTCTTCTTTATTCCGGCATTTGCTATTGCTGTTGCGCCGTGATTTTCCATTTCCATCTCTAACTTCAGATGTACTGGGGTCACTGGTGCTGCATCTGGCTAGCCAGCTGTCCTCACCCGCGCAAAAGCGGGTCATGAGGTTTGTTAATGCGGCCATCATTCTCGGCTTATTTTGGCCGAGGTGTCTGGCGAGCCATTCGTCACGGACGCTATGCTTGAAAGCTGCCAAGGCTTCGGCGTCTGGACAGTCGACAATCTGGTTCTTTTTAGTGAGAAACCTGTTCCAAAGCTTTCGGGCTGACTCTCCTGGCTGTTGAGTTATATGACTCAAATCATCCGCATCCGGAGGTCGGACATAAGTTCCTTGAAAATTTTCCTGAAAGGCGTCTTCGAGCTCTTCCCAACTTCCAATGGAGCTTTCGGGGAGGCCTTTGAGCCAGTGACGAGCTGGCCCTTTGAGCTTGAGGGGTAAGTATTTGATGGCGTGGAGATCATCTCCTCGAGCCATATGGATATGAAGGATATAGTCCTCAATCCAAACCCCAGGGTCTGTTGTTCCATCGTATGCCTCTATGTGTACGGGCTTGAATCCCTCTGGAAATTCATGGTCCAGCACCTCATCGGTGAAACATAGGGGGTGTGCGGCACCTCTGTAACTGGGTGTACCGCGTTGTTCTGATGCTTGTTGTGTTGCATTGTATGCTGGGGCGCGCTTGCGTGGTCCATAAATGGATCTTGTTGCGTCGTCCTTTGGGTGCGAGCCCTCGCGTGGGTCGCGTGTTGTATTGTGAGCGGCATTGTATGCCGTTCTGTGTTGATAGAGGGGTCGTCTATCCGACCAGGTGGTTGCTTTGGTATTTGGTTGTGGGGGGTTGGAGGCCTCCTCATCGAATTCGGGTAGCAGCTTCCGCTTTGGGTAGCTCTTTGAGGGGCGATCGTCACCGTACATTGCTGCTGTATTAAGTATTTTACTCCATCTGAATTGGAGTTTGTTTTGCGCGGCCTTGAGCCTTCACTTCTGATTTTTAAGGCTCCTTGCGGTGGCAACGAGCCTTTCGCGGGCATTCTGATGCTCCGGGTGCCTGTCCGGCGTTATGTCGTCCAGACCATTATCCCTGATAGGATTTGTTTGTTCGGTTTGAATATCCGGATTGCCGTTGTCCGGCAGCGTTTCGCCCTGCTCCAGCGCTGGGTCTGTGTGATCGCTATTTCTGTCGAGGCGGGATTTGAGGCGGCGCTTGCGTCGCCGTTTTGACTGCTTTTCGAGGGAATAGGCCTTCGGTGCGTCCTTCCGCTCCTCGTCGTCATCTTTTGGTGCGTCCACCGTGTATACATCATATGACGAGGTGGCATTCCAGGGCCCAACAGGCGCTGGTTCTTCATTGTCTCCTTCATCGGCGTCCATACCGTCGATGTCTTCGGAGTCAAAGTCGAGCATGTCGGTTAAATCGTCGACAATGGCTACAAAGTGGGTGGTGGGTGGGCTTTAAATTTCTTCATCGTCCGTACTCTAACCTTGCTGACCGTAGTCCGGCCAGGGCTCTCCTGATAAAGAGAGAGACTTCAGTGACTTTAGGATATCGCCGAAAGGCAAGTGCTGAAAGACGTCCGCGGCCGTGAACTCCATGATCGGTGACCAATCGGATTCGATCGGCAGGGGCGCGGAGGGTTCGGAGTCCGGAGAAGAATCCAGCTCCATGGAGTCACGAGTCTCGCAGAGTACGGGGCTGGTGTTCGGCTCAACCGCCCATCCTCGATCGGCGCGGTTGGCTCCGAACTAAGGGTCGGAGCCGATGTGGGTGCGGCCTCCAGGGCACTGTTCGGCGGCAGAGCTAGATCATGCTCGTCGTAACAGTGCGGCGCGCTCGGCGGTGGTTTGAGTCCGTCGAAGATCAAGTCCCCGCGGATGTTAGCCGTGTAGTTTAAATTTCCGAATCTGACCTGACGGCCAGGGGCATAGCTTTCGATCTGCTCTATATGGCCAAGTGAATTGGCCCGCGGTGCGAAGCCGCCAAAGACGAAGATCTGTCCGGGGAGGAAGGTCTCACCCTGGACTGCATCGCCATTGATGATCGTAGGAGCCATCGGGCCTGACGGCGACGACACAGAGGAACTCTCAATGAAAGCACCAATGTCGGTGTCAAAACCGGCGGATCTCGGGTAGGGGGTCCCGAACTGTGCGTCTAGGCCGGATGGTAACAGGAGGTAAGAGACACGAAGTTTTACCCAGGTTCGGGCCCTCTCGATGGAGGTAAAACACTACGTCCTGCTTGATTAATATTGATGATATGGATAGTACAAGAGTAGATCTACCACGAGATCAGAGAGGCTAAACCCTAGAAGCTAGCCTATGGTATGATTGTTGATGTGTATGTTGTCCTACAGACTAACCCCCCCCCCCCCGATTTATATAGACACCGGAGAGGGTTAGGGTTACATAGAGTCGGTTACAATGGTAGGAGATCTGAACATCCGTATCGCCAAGCTTGCCTTCCACGCCAAGGAAAGTCCCTTCCGGACACGGGACGGAGTCTTCAATCTTGTATCTTCATAGTCCAGGAGTCCGGCTGAAGGTATAGTCCGGCCATCCGGACACCCCCTAATCCAGGACTCCCTCACCCACCCTACCCGCATGGAGCAGTGGCCGACGGGGGCAGGGGACTGTGTGGGGGCGGCGCAGACTGCACAACCCTCGGGGAGCTGCGCGCGGGTCGGGAGGGGTCAGCTTCGGCGTCCTCGCCGCGTCGACGGGCATGAGGCGAGGCGGCTGATCTGGAACTGCCCCGCTTATCCACCTTGGACCTCTCGAGGGCAATGCAGAGGGCCAGCTCCTCGTCGACATCAAGGTCCGAGTCGGAGCGGCTGCCGGAGCTCGGCATGGTCGCCGACGTCATCAGAGTGGATCAGAATCGAAGAAATCGGAGTATCGGGAGAAGGCAAGACGGGACGAGAGTAGAGTGAACTGAGTTAGGATTTCAGGATTGGATTTTTTTGTACGGACAATGTGGGGTTAGGGTGGGCCGGGCTGACATGGCGGACGCGCCTGGGCCGCCCCATATCATCCCTACATTTGGGCTGCATGTGAGGGGCGCCGTACAGCCGGGCGTTTGAGGCCGGTTTGAGCAGTCCGGGTTTGTCGCTTTTTTGTGACCGACTAGGGGCGGATGGCCTGCCCGGACATTTGAGGCGGGTTCGGTGCCTACCAAATATGGTTTTGACCGGTCACGTTTTATCGACCCAGACGGACGGCTCAAACGGGTCTCAAATGCCCGGGCTGACCGGCACTCCCCATATCCAGCCCAAATATGGACGGATATGGGGCGCCCGGGCACGCCCGCCACGTCGGACTGATGAAGGGGTCCCAGCTGGAAACGCCCTCAAACCCGGCGGTCCGAAACTCATCTCCCCCGTCGGACCGGTGGCGCCGCGTGGCGCAGCTCCAGCGGGCCGCCTAGTGCATTGCCCGACTATTTAAGTCGACCGGCAGCACTGAAACCCTACCATCCATCCACACTTTCCTCCTGTCTGCCGCCACCGCCACTTTGCACTCCACCCATCCGCCTAGTAGCCATGCCCCCACACCGCTGGGTGAGGAGCGAGCCCTTTCTAACGCCGGAGCATCGGCTCGAGCTCCTTGAGTAGATTCGGGCTAGGCGTGAAGCTCGGATCGCCGCGGGGCTACCTTCGGATGCAGTGGATCCGGAGGAGTTGGAGGAGGAGGAGGTGGAGGTGGAGGAGGAGGGGAAGGACGACGACGAGGAGGACTTTGAGGAGGAGGGGGGTGAGCCGTAGGAGGAGGATGTGGGGGACGCTGGCGACGGGGATCTGCAGGCGAAGCAGTAGGCCATCCTCGATTCTCTCTGGTGGGAGTCGGCTGCGAAGGCAAGACGCCATCGCCGGCAGGAGATGGAGGCGCAAGAGGCCGTGGAGGAGGCGGAGATGTTTGCCTACATGAATGAGGTCGAGCAGGAGAAGGATGAGCCGGAGCCCTCCTAACCGCCCGTCCAGCCGGCGCCTGGCACCGTAGTGGTAGCCATTTCCGATGATGAAGAGTAGGTAAGGTAGTACGTAGAGGTAGCACGTAGGATTCGTTTTGCATGTTTTGTATGAATTTAGGAGATAAAATATGAAAAAAGATATAAAGAGGCTAATTTAAGACGTGTCCGGTCAATATCCACACCCGCGGGGCGTTTGAGAGGCTGGATTTGCAAAATCCGGCTCTCTAAACCCAGATGGAGAAAGCAGAAAGCAGAGGCCGTCTCCCGCATCTGCTCTACCTTTGCCGAGCAAACGCCGCCTCCTCGTCCCTTCCTCACAGCGCGTGAGTCGGCAACATCGATGGTTGACCTCGCTGCAGAGAAATTTCCACAGGTTTGCGTTGCGCGAAAGGAATTCAGGGAGCCGGCCGGGAACCTGACCAGGATGTGCTGTGTTGGTGCTCATGTCTTTGTTCCGTTGGGAAGAAGTTTCGGTGGAGTTGGTGTGGTTTCACACCACGTACGCGTGCTTGTTCTTTCGGGCAAACGGTAGTATACGGTACTACTATACGCGTGCTTGTTCTTTCCATTCCTGTGTACGAGCATATAAAATGAGGTCAACGATAGAGAGGTCGTTTTGCGAACTTTTTTTTTCACGGATACGCAAAAATTACATATCATTCTATTGATAGGTAAAAGAGAGTTATGGTACAAGTGTGCTAATCTTGTGGCCGTACACAACTACCTGGCGACGACAAGAGAGCAAGCGAGGCAGGGTGTGTGTGTGGGGGGGGGGGGGGGGGGGGGGCTCAGCCTCGGGATACATGATCAAGTTACATGCAGGAAGGATTCTATCTAGTCCCTTGGGGTGGGTGGGGGGGGGGGGGTACATGATCAAGTTACATGCAGGAAGGATTCTATCTAGTCCCTTGGCGTCAGCTTTCGTCCAGCGCGCGGCCTCCATCTTGACGGTCGTCGTGGTTAGGGCGTGGGATGGATCCGCACCGTTGAAGATGACGGCGTTCTGGAATTAGGAGGGGTACGATAGAGAGGTCGTTCTGCAAACATGTACTTGCTATTTATGAGGGGTACATATATGGGGAAGCATGAAAGAGCCATGTCTTCAGGGCTTCAGGCCGTTTCAGGTGGAGCCTTTCTTCTAGACTAAACGTGCTGCTTTCCGGAATTAGGAGTGATAGTAGGTTTGGTTACCTACCCCGCTAGTGTGGTTGGCTTTCTCTTCGATATGCCATGCTATTGTTTTCATGACCTCCCTTTCCATGCAACTTGTTATTTTAGGGGAGCTTAAGTATAGTTAGTTTAGTTTGACCCTTGACAAAATATTGTTTTAGTGGAAGCCTTCGAAACTTATGTTACTTTATGCAACAACTCTAGATCTTTATGCAAAATTCTGTTTCTTAATAAAGTTCTAACCAAGAGGCTGGATGTTTTTGACTCCGGTTGAGAGTTGGTGTTCAAGGATCTTGTAGACGCGGCGAAAAAATGCATATATATATATATATATATATATATATATATATATATATATATATATATATATATATATATATATATATATATATATGTGTGTGTGTGTGTGTGTGTGTGTGTGTGTGTGTGTGTGTGTGTGTGTGTGTGTGTGTGTGTGTGTGTGTATGTGTGTGTGTGTGTGTGTGTGTGTGTGTTCTTTTAGGGCAAATATCAAGGAGACATGAATGTCTTCAATAACAGAACTTGACATTAAGTTTTCCTATGAGGTTGAACTTTGAAGATAGATCCGGGGAAAAAGCACATGACGGCGTAGAATATGGAAGGTGCCCGACCTTTGGAAGGGGTCTGAGCACATTCTTCACTTTGTACAAGTTCCAATGCACTCGCGTTGCTTGTGTGTGTTTTCCGTATCTCAGGCAAGTTTGTTCTTGCTTTCTCTGTTGTTTCATCTGCCATGAGTTCAGGTCAACCAGTTCGATCATGAGCCCAAGGGATTGTGTGTGAGTGCGCATCATTACCGATAGCATTGACACCAGCTTGTTTTTGTGTTGCGATGAATTGTTACTTCTGGCAAATTTTGTACCGGCAGGGATTACATGTTACAAGCTTGGATACACCCGGATAAACAATAAAATAAAAATAATAAAAAGTTAAATATAAAATACCGACGTTTTTGGTAACAAACATGATGGAATGTTCTATGTTCAATATTTACTTCTCACACCACTTGAAGCTCTTTCTTCTAGAAACAACATGGTGTTTTTCCAAATTGGGAACGAGAGTAGGTGTCGCGTGGAGCATCGAGGGCAGCTACCTAACCTACCACACGAGTGGCTTTCTCCTCTTTGCGCATTGTTGTATTGTTTTCATGATCTATCAGAGCCTTTATTCCCTTCCTTCCCTTTCCATGCAACTTGTTGTGTTTTGTATTTGGGGGAACTTAATTGGTTAATTTAGTTTGACTCGACAAAGATATATATTGTTCTAGTGGTCTTGGAATTTTGTGCTGAAAGTTCTAACCATGGTTTTTTAATTCCGGTTGAGAGTTGGTGTGATTTTGTACACGCCGAGAAATTAATACATGTATAATTGCAATGTCAAATAGACTTTTCATTAAGGGGAAATATCAAGGAGACCTGGATGTCTTCCATAACAGATCTTGACATCAAGTTTTCTTGTGAAGTTGCACTTTGAAGATAGATCGGGGAACAAAAGACAACCTAGAATAAGGAAGGAGCCAGAACTATGGAAGTGGGCTGAGCATTCTTCACTTTGTAGGATTTCTTTCTAATGCACGTATATTTATGAATGGTATGTATATGGGGGAGTATGTGTTCAAGCCGTTTCCGGTGGAGCCTTTCTAGACTAAACTAGAACGTGGTACTTTCCGGGATCAGGAACGAGAGTACGTAGGTTTGATTACCTACCCCGTGAGTGTGCTATGGCTTTCTGTTCGATGTGCCATGCTATTGTTTTCATGACCTCCCTTCCCATGCAACTTGTTTTCTTAAGGGGAGCTTAAGTATAGTTAGTTTAGTTTGACTCTTGACAAAATATTGTTTTAGTGAAAGCCTTGGAAACTTGTGTTACTTTATGCAACAACTTTGCTTCTTAATAAAGTTCTAACCTAGAGGCTGGATGTTTTTGACTCCGGTTGAGAGTTGGTGTTCGTGGATCTTTTAAATACGGCGGAAAAAATGCACATATGTTTTTTAGGGCAAATATAAAAAAGACATGTATGTCTTTAATAATAGAACTTGACATTAAGTTTTTATGTTAGGTTGAACTTTGAGGATAGATAGGGGGGAAAGCATAAGACGGCGTAGAATATGGGAGATGCCCAACCTTTGAAAGGGGTATGAGCATTCTTTACTTTGTACGATTTCTAATGCACACGTGTTGCTTGTGTGCGTTCTTTTGCTGGAACTACATACCGGGACCAGAAAAACTTGGGCCACTTCAGACCGTCTCCAACCTTCTTATTCCAGGCGAGTTTGTTCTTCCTTTCTTTGCTGTCTCATCCGCCATGAGTTTCCGTCGACCTCAGTTTGATCATGAGCCCAAGGGATTATGTGTGCGCATGCACCATACTGGTAGCATTAACACTAGCTTGTTTTTGTGTTGTGATGAATCGTTACTTCTGGCAAATTTTGTACCGGCGGGGATTACATGTTACAAGCTCGGGTACACCCGGATAAACAATAAAATAAAAATAATAAAATGTTAAATATAAAATACTAACATTTTTGGTAACAAACATGGTGGAATGTTCTACGTTCAACATTTACTTCTTACACCTCTTGGAGCTTTTCTTCTAGAAAGAACATGGTGCTTTTCCAAATCGGAACGAGAGTAGGTGCGGCGTGGAGCATTGAGGGCGGCTACCTAACCTACCACGCGAGTGGCTTTCTCCTCTTTGTGCATTGTTGTATTGTTTTCATGATCTGTCACACTCTTTATTCCCTTCCTTCCCCTTTCCATGCAACTTGTTGTGTTTTGTATTTGGGGGAACTTAACTGTTAATTTAGTTTGACTCGACAAAGATATGTTGCACGAGAGGAAGTCAGGGGGCCGGGACCTGACCAAGCGGTGCTGTGCTGGTACTCATGTCATTGTTCCGTTGGGAACAACTTTCGGTTCGGCAAACGGTAGCATACGGTAGTACCATACGCGTGCTTGTTCTTTCCGTTCCTGTCCACGAGCATATAAAATGAGGTCAACGAAATCAAAGGTCGTTTTGCGAACGTGCACTTGCTATTCAAGAACGGGTACGTGTACGGGGGAGCATATGAAAGAACCATGTGTTCAGGCAGTTTCCGGTGGAGCCTTTCTCCCTTTTTCTTTGCATCCGCACCCTTCATCTTCCTCGCCGTCGCAGTACGTCTTCGGACGCCACGAAGGCATTGACGGACGTCCGCAACCAGCCCGACGCGCCCGCTCGCCTTTACGACGAAGTTGTCCACCTTGGAGCCGTTTATACCCAGGTACACTCCGCCCTTTGTCGATGACCTTCATCGCGGACACCACGCTTAGCAGGTGTTCGGTCAGATGCAATTGAGATTATCTTCAAATGCTATGTCTTTTTCTAGAGTACGAATGATGACAAGCTACTCAACCATGGAGGATAAGCTGTTGTGCGATGCGTGATTGACCATATTCATGAATTTCATAAATAGGAGCAGAAGGAGGACGTTCTTGCAGGAAGTGCATGAATCGTTTCACCCACAAAAGCACATTGTGCCCTACGACAAGCACATCATTGTACTACGCAATGTGAGGCTGTTGTCGTATCATTGGTACGCTATCTAGATCAACGTCACCAAGTTTTGTCAAGTGGTACGCCAGTTGGAGGTAAGGTGATCATTGCACGCGGCAGAGGAGAAGATCGTAAGTGTTGTTTCTTCTTGCTCAACTTGTTTAAATCATTCACTCACACAATGTTGGTCTACACATTAAGTAGACTGCACGCGCTGCCGTGATGTATCACAGGACAAAGGGACGACCATTTACATACCCATGCTGTTAGATGAAGCTGAAGGAGAGTATGTGTGATACGACATGATCCGTTGATGAAAACCTTAGACATCTGAAACTAGTCGAATTACAGACATTGTTTTACTAGACTTAAGTTGCATGTTGTGTATGGATGATTTGTGCCATTTTCTATCCAAACTTTGATGAATATCGGCCGGTTTGGATGAATTTCATCCAGTTAGTTAAAATGTGGGTTGAAATATATACGGACAGCGTTGGTTGGCGGCCTCCTACACTCATGTCCATGAACTGGTCTCCTATGTCCATGGAAGGATGCGAGGAAATTGCAGATTGGCATTGAAGATGCCCTTAATAACCTACGCCCTCCATACCAAAATATAAGACCTATTTACAAGGGTGTACACAGCCATTGTGACCATATGACGTCAACCGGTAGGTTACTAGTACAAGATAGCAAAGCAAACCTACTCCACAAATGCATTCACGGAGAACATATACATAATTATTTCTTCCGAACCAGCATTACTACTACTACTACTACTAAACAAAGTATTCTCTAGGAACCGTTCTAAACTTTAATAACATCGCGCTACGATACACGAACATATATATAGCTCAGAGGCTCGTAGTAGGGGTCTCGGAACAGGATGTGCAAAGCAGATTTGTTGTCCTGTCTTACGCTTAGAGCTTGTCGAGTATGGTCTCTTGCAGGAACTTGGGGGAGAAGGACGTGACCCCGCGCATCTTCATGTACCTATACACGTCATCTCCTGTGATTTTCTTGTCAGCCTGTTTAACATGGAGAGGATTAGGTTCTCAACAGCAAGTCTGACTGGCACTCCTGAAATCAACAGGAAACTTGCTCGCAGTAACTAACATTGAAAGTAGGAAATACTCCAGTGTTTACAGAAATTGCAGTCATCTACACTGAAGGTGAGTTCTATTGTGACCATGGTAACAATTGCAGTTAACGATTCCTGTGAGGTAACTGAAATAGAAGGACCATAACCTAAGTTAGCTAGATAAACCTAGACATCATACTGCCAGTGACTACCCTGCAGCACTTTAAACTGTCAATTGCAGCAGGAAGATACGGGCGTGACCAGACTAACTAAATTCCTCGACTACCTACAAAAATCCGCCCTTTTGAATGGAGAATATCAATATCAATCACCATTTCCAATTTGTACCCGCTACGTGGCAAACCTAATCGAAACCTCAGCTACCTCACGGCGACGGGTCACTCAATTAGCTCCATCCAAGAACATCACGAGAGGATCCGGGCTGCAAGCCAACAACAGATCGACAACAGCAACACAAGTGAAGATTCAGAAGGGGGGTGGGGGGTGGGGGGGCTTGGCGGGACGCACCCGGTTGCAGTTGTTGCACTCCACGGCGTATTTGATCCCAGAATTGATGACGCGGAGGTACTCCTCTTCGGACATCAGCTCCAGCCCCTTGCCGGTGATTTTGAAAGGGGACATCGATGGGGCCTTCTCTGTCTGTTCAACATGGAAAGAAGGTTCTGAACAACAAGTCGACACTTCAAAAAGAGGTAATAGCACCCCAGGTACCCTAACTTGCACCTAATGTGATGATTTAGTCCTAAAGTTGCAAAACTTGACCAAACCATACCTCAACTTGCACCTCATGTGATGATTTAGTCCCAGGCCAATCACAGCTCGCCAATTGGCTGCCAAGTGGCTGGACCGGTCAGCACACGCAGTTTTGCAGAAACCCCCCTGCCGTTTCCAATTATCAACCCATTCTGTTCTTCAGAGCAGAGCAAACCGTTGGAAAAAAGAGCACGAATTGTATAGAAGAGGATGTTACGTACCGCGCAGCGCGGAGGCGAGGTTGCCGTTGTTGATGAAGTCGGTGACGACGAGCTTCTCGTCGGGCGACCAGTAGTAGGCGCGCAGCCGCACCACGTTGGCGTGCCGCACGCGCCCGACGGCGCCGGCCTCCGCCGCGAACTCCTTGTACCGCTCTGGGGCCGCGGTGCCGCCGCCCAGCCGCCGCACGGCCACCGGCGTCGTCCCGTTGCCCACCACCACACCACCACCTTGTACACGATCCCCTTCCCGCCCTTCCCCAGCACGTACGCCGACGACCGCAGCAGCTCGTCCAGCTCTATCCGGAACCCCTTGTCGATCGCCACCAGCTCCCCGTCCTCGCAGCCGCCTCCGCCCCCGGAACCGTTGCCGCGTTTCTTCTCGCCACCGCCCGCGTCGGACCTGTCCGACGAGTCCCCGCAGGTGTTTGCATGCATGCACGGGCAGGCGAAGAGCCCTCGCCCCTCCTCGTCCTCGTCGTCGTCGTCCCCGCGCCGGTCGCGCAGCTTCCAGTATATGTACACCACGATGACTCCGATGAGGGCGACGCCGGCCGCATCGGCGACCGAGATGAGCACGACGGTACGAATTACTCTACTTGTACATGTGTCATGTGTGTGTGCTCTACTGTACGAAATTCAGAGCTCGAATACAACACTACTCATATTCTGTGATTCACAAATTAATGACCCTAGGAAGGGCATATACAGCAGAATTAGCAGTTTAAAACATGGTATAGAGGCAACGTCGCTGGGCAAAATGCAAAGTAGGGCTTGTGTACTTAACATGCATGTAATCTGAAACATGTTACTCTGCACCTCCTTTCACTGCCTTGTCTCCAAAAACAAATGCATTTAAACGAGAGTGGTAACACGATAAATAAAGACCATGTACGATGACAAGTTTATCAGTGCATAATTCTACAGAACCTGACCAACATTAAGTTGCATTTGCACAACTCTAGAAAACTGCTTGATCAGACACAACTAGGAAATTGCCTAGCAACCAACAGAAACTAACTTAGCCCAGCAACCAACTCTCCAAAAACTGTTTGATGGGACACAATTAAAGTAACTTTAGTCAGGTTCTGTAGTTGATCAATCCTAAGTACTGATAAAATCCTGAAGCTTAGCGCAGCTACCAACATTTCTGTCATAAGCTAGAATTTAACCGAGGTGAGTTCATCAGTCAAAACCGAAAAGGCGAGAATATCAAAGAGTTTCAGTAAGGCTGATCCTGTATCTGAATGACATTCGTCCTACATGATCCACGGTGCAAAAACAGAACATGCAGTCGATCAATCATGCACACCTTAACAGAACAGAAACAAGATGAACACTGTAATTAAGTTCATGAGCCATAACCGAAAGGGGACTGACAAAGACATTCAGTTAGCAATTTAGCCCGCAGGACACCGCGACCGCCTCCTGCAACTCCAGCACCGCCTGCAGGACCTCCAGGGGACTGACAAAACACATAAATATGCGCGGAGTATATCATAATAGAAGAACGAAATGATCATTGCAGTGAGTTTGTGGCATCCGGTCCTGTGCCTGATCATCAAACGCTCACGCTTTTCAAACAGAATTCTAACAACTGAACAACATTCCTTATATGCATAGGATGATTCAGAGTAAAAACTGAAAGTGAATTGAGCCATCTAAACAGTAACTGATGCATGCAGGAAAAAAATTAGCACAAGCAACAACAGAAGTTGAACAAACAGTCGGAACAGAGAACAAGAAGATCAACCAAATTCGCACCAAAATTCATTCAAGTCGCACTGGATAAGCTAGGCAACAACCATTCGGTGCCACATAATGCAATCAGAAGTACAGAACACAGTGCTCATCTCTCATCTGAACCTCTATTGAACTAAACGACTACCCAAATCACTCATCCAAACCACTACGCACTACTAGCAGTAAATCCTCCATGGCTAGAAACATAACAGAGCAAGATGACTCACGTACGCGTCACTCGGCGAGGCTGGCGAGCTTCTTGGGCTCCATGAAGAGGGAGAGGACGGAGACGGCGATGTCAATGTGCTTCACGGCGAGCGATCCTGCACGCGCGGTACAGGTAGTCGAGTGACTTGCCCACGTCACCGCCGCCGCCTCTGGCTGCCTGACGGGGCTTGCTGGAGCCGGACTTGGCGGTGGCGGTGGTGTCCGGGTCGTCGGAGAGGTCGACCTTGGCGAGGGCCTCGGTGGCGGCCGCGACTGGGTCCGGGTCGTCCCTGTCGGGGCTGCTGTCCGGCTAGGAGGTGGAGGAGTCGGGGGTCTTGCCAGGGACGGGGGCCTTGCCACTGGCGAGGCACTCGACGCAGCGCGGGATGAGGTGCTCCTCCAACAGCTTGATGGCCATGACGCGGTCGAGGGCATGGGCCTGGGATCTGGGGCGGACCGGGAACTGCTGCGTGAGCAGCGCATCGTGGCGTCGGCGTCGGCGTACGCGTCAGAGGTTGGAGGCGAGCTCGCCGAGCGTGGCATCCGCGTCCGCAGCGGTGGCGGTGGGGGCGCCGTCGACAGATTTAATTCAGGTGGGGGTGACTGCGGGTTGATAATTGGAGACGGCAGGGGGTTTTCTGCAAAACTGCGTGTGCTGACCGGTCCAGCCACTTGGCAGCCAATTGGCGAGCTGTGATTGGCCTGGGACTAAATCATCACATGAGGTGCAAGTTGGGGTATGGTTTGGTCAAGTTTTGCAACTTTGGGACTAAATCATCACATTGAGTGCAAGTTAGGGTACCTGGGATGCTATTACCTCCTCCAAAAATGAACAGAAAACTTGCTCACAGTAATATTCAAAGTAAAAAATACTAGTGTTCACTGCAAAACAAATAGGACATGCAACTCATTTTTTTCCAACTGACATGTTTCCCTCTAAAATTCATACTCCTTTGAGAAGGCCTTCAAGATTACATTACTGAATCTCGATAACACTACGTGACTAGAAAAAAAAAACAATGGCACTTCACACACAGGATTTAAGGGATGAAGAAATCCCTTAAAGATCCCAGCTTGGTTTCTCAAGCAGGATTTAAGGGATGAATAAATCCTTGCTTGAAATGCTACATCCTTGAGATGTCCTTGAAGATTACATTACTGAATTGCAATAACTCTGCGCGACTAGAAAAAAACAACTGCATTTCACACACAGTAAAAAAACTAAAGCATCTTCCTTCTGTCCTACTACATCTAAAGATTCCAGCAGGATTTAAGGAATATATGATAACACTAAGTAGGGTAAAACTTGAAGGCAATATGATATAACACGTGCATGTAAAAAATGAAGTATCATCAGCACATGGTAAAAACGGATTACTTGGACCATAAACTCGACTCGGTGCATGACTGGAGAAGTTCAGAAAAATAACCAGTACCCCTTGTCATCGCAGAAAAAAGTAAAAACATGCAGAAAATTTAACAGTGCATCATTTTACACAACGGTACATAGATAGTTTGGTACATCAAGCGTGCAAGCTGTCAATTGATAAGATAAAAGATGTTCTTAACTGTGAAAACAAATCAGTCCAGCCAAGAATATCACACAAATTTTACTGAAATAGAACCTCAAGCAGCAGCAAAATAAGTAAGAGCAACCCGAACATAAATACCATGAGTCCATGACAGAGCCATACAACAGCAGCAAAAGACACAAGAGTACAGAGTTCTCGTGGGAACAATTGCAGTTAACATGTACAGTGAGGAACTGAGATAAAAAAAAACATGACCAAAGTTAGCTAGGTGAACGTACAGATCGTACTACCGGAGACTACTCTGCACTTCGAATTACACTGTCAACTGCAGCAGGAAGATATGGGCATGACCAGAGTAACACAATTCCTGAATTGCCTAAAAAAGGGCCGTGCTACACGTCTGCCGGCTGATCTTTTTGAAAGATCGGCCGGGTCGCGAGCCGCAAGATCCCGCCCCATCAAGCGGCTGACAGACAACCTTCATTATTGCAACAGAGCTATTGTTGCAGAAATGTTTGGAACAAAAGTCATGTTGCAGAAACCTTTGCAACAAAGGTCATGTTGCTGAATGTTTTTGCAACAAAGGTCATGTTGCGGAATGTTTTCGCAACAAAGATCATGTTGCGAAAATGTTTGCAAAACTTTTCGCAACAGAGACCATGTGGCTGTTTTTTTTTTTGCAACAAAGATCATGTTGAGGGAACTGTTTACTGTGCGATCCGCCGGCTGAAGGCAGAGACAAAGGGATAAGGTTGCAGCCTAGCATAGCACGTGGTGGGCGTACAAGGCGACGGACGCTTTGTGTGCGATCCGCCGGCTGAGGGGAAGCTTTTCCCCTAAAAAAACACTTTTGAATGGAGAGTATCATATACATCACCATTTCTACCACTACAGGGTAATCCCAATCGAAAGCTCAGCCACCTCACGGCAATGGATCACTCAATTAGCTCCCTCTGAGAACATCACAAAAGGATTCTGGCTGCAAGCCAACGATAGATGGACAACAGCAACACTAATGAGGATTCGGATGGGGGGCTCGGCGGGACGCACCCTGTTTTAGATGGGGAAAATGAGGTTCTGAACAACAACGCGACACTTTAACATGAACAGGAAACTTGCTCCCAGTAAATTTAGATGATGTCCTGGACAACAACCCAACACTCCTAAAATCAATAGGAACTTGTTCACAGTAAATTTGAAATTAGGAAAGTGTGCCAAATAGGCCAGGCAACCCAATTATTTTCTAACCGTCATGTTTTTCCTCCCACAACGTGGGTGCACCATTTTACACTAAACTATGCCAATTCATTAATTAGATACCATGCCAGAACAATTTGTGAAGTTAGCCCCATAAACTAAGCTTTCAACAATAAGTTGTCCAAAACTTAAAAGCAACATTTGTAATACATAGGTAGTAAACAAGTACCATTGCATCTTTGTTGAGGAAATCCCACAGCTCGGTCTCCCAGAAGAGAAGCCGGGGCCGGTCTTTGCTCATCGTGGGCTCCTGCAACACTTCTGTGACCCCGGGAGTATCATAACCCAGCGCCTTCACAAGCTTGTACAGTGCAAGCTGCAGTTTCACATCCAGCTTGCTGCACGAGAAAAATAAAAGAGCCATTAATCCATGGTTTATCCAAGGTTTCTGCTAGTTCATTTAAAATTACCAAGTAGAGTACATTACTACTTAGCTAGGTTCAATCTGCTACATCTTAAGTCTTACCTGAACTCAACAACCTCTTCGGATTCACTAAAAGCAACCTCAGGGGATTCAGTAGAATCAACCTCTTCGGATTCAGTAGAATCAACCTCTTCATCCGACTCCTGATCAAATGGTGGTGGCGGCCTCAGGGCTAAGGCTTTGACGACGATCTTGTGCTATGCTGGATATACGATGCAGGAGAATTTCACGCTCGAGTCATCACCCATCTCGTAGAACCACGTCAGACGACGGCCGTGTTCTTTTGGGCGGTTCTCGCCTTCGTCTTCTTGATTCCTAACTGAAGATGATGAAGACTCATCCACAGATGGCGAGGACTCGTGTGAAGATGACACGGAATTCTTGTCGTCCTGGCCAAGAACCCAGCTTGGTTTCTCAAGGACGATTTTAAGGAATGAGTAAATCTTTAAACTCGACATTCAACACTATGTGCGCCGCTATACTTTAAAGCAGCACAATATCAGTACACGGTCAAAACAGAAGATTGCTTGCCCACATAATCTCGACCCAGTGCGTATACACGGGTGGAACCGCAGTTCAATACATAAACTATCCAGAGAACTTAACAGTACATCATCATTTTTAACAGCAGGCCACAGATAGTATGACACAGCAAGCGTGCAAACTTTATCGCCACTAGACAAAACAACACTTTTAACTGGGAAAATCGATCATAAACTGCACTAAATTACAACCTAAGAAGCCGCACGATAAGTAACAGCAACTCCACGGAGAACAGAGCAATACTAGAGCAGAAAAACTGCAGTCGTTAAAAACATAAACCCGGACAATATCATATCGCGTTTCCAATTCAAGCGCTGCAGGTTAATCCCAATCGAAACCTCATGGCGACAGATCACTCAACTAGCTCGCTCTGAGAATATATATCTGACTAAAACTACACAGGCTGAGGGATTCGGTCTGCAAGCCACCAAACCAGTAGATCGAGATAGCGTTCGGAGGGGGGAAGGCTCGGCGGAACGCACCGGGTCGTGGTCGTCGCATTGCTCGGCCAGGTTGGTCTCGGACTTGATGACGCGGGGGGAGATCGTCACCGGAGCTCGGCTTCACCCCGGTCGCCGACGAGAAGGGCATCGGCCGCGCCGCGGCGCCGGCCAGAGCCCGGGGCAGGGTAATGCCGCCGTGTGATACGGAGGCACGGAGCAGGGGGAGGGAGGATGTGGCGGCGCGGCGGGCGGCGGCGGCGAAGAGCGCCATGGCTAGAGACGGCGGCGTCGAGGGTTTTCGGGGTCGAAGTGTTTGGACGGAAATGGCGGTGGGGGCGACCGATGGGTTTGGAGGGCACTTGAGTACTCACAAAATCGGCTATTTGCCACTTTCGACGTGCGGCTTCTCAAAATTGCCATTTTCAATCTTTGTAAGGGTGTGTTCGGGAGCTCTCCAGCTCCTGGCTCCTCCGACTCCACGTCCAGAGTTGAACCGAACGGTCAAACTCCTGGAGAGAAGCTGGCTATTTTCTCAGTACAAAATGTGAGGAGTCGAGGAGTTGGGAAATCAGCGCTCCACTAAAATAGGAAAGCTGGAGTTGTCAAATGTTACAGTGTAATGCCACCGCCAAATGAATTGCAAGATACCAGTTCACTCTGTTTCCTCCTCTCATCTCGTCGTTACCTCATCCCTTCATGTGCTAGTGGCATAAATGGGCTGCAGCACTAATGGGCCAGTCACGTAAATTGGCTGTCAGCCAGCTTTAGCGACCGGAAGTAGAAACTGTCGAGGCGAACGTATGTCTAACTTCAGGATTTTTAACGAGAAGCTGGTTGCTGGTTTTGGGTTGTGGAGTTGTGGAGTTTGAGGTTGTGGAGGGTTACCAAACACGCTCTAAAAATGCCACCTAGCCAACGTTTACAAGTCGAAGAGTCGATGAGTCGTTTCAAGGTTGAGACTCATAGACTAGTCTAGACTAGTGCGAGACTAGTCGACATCATACTGTAGCACTGAACTTACAGTACATAACTAATAATACCTACTAGTAGTATGTAGTATTACACTATATAAGTATACAAGTACAATATACAATTGAAACAAGCAAAGTGGAGTCGCTGAGGCAGAGCAGCACTAGCAACTAGCAGCAAGCACAGCAGCACCAGCAGTCTATCTGCGAGCAGAGCAGCACCAACAGCAAGCAGAGCAGCACCAGCAGTCCAGTAGCGAAGCAGAGCAACAACAGCAGCAAGCCAAGAAGAAAGAGGAGGAGAAAGGAGGGGCAAGGCAGAGCAGCACCAACAGTCCAGTAGCGAGGCAGAGCAGCACTGAGGCTCACCTGCCTGAAGAGGAGAAGAGCACGAGGGGCCGGCGGCGTGAGGAGGGGCGCGAGACGAAGGAGCAGGAGGGGCGCAAGACGAAGGTGACGGTGGAGCTTCAGATCCGTGACGTGGGGCTGGCGATGGTGGAGCTTCAGATCCGCGGCGGCGGGCGTCCAGCGACCGGCGGCGCGAGGAGGGCTCGACGGGCGCGTCCAGCAGCCGGCGGTGCATCCAGGTGAGGAGGGGAGAGAAAGGATTAGGTCTCCCGCGGGATAAGGCATCGTATTTATACTCCCTCAGTTTTTTGAATCGTTCGACTCGAACATGTCGACTCGTATGGACTAGTCGTCGACTAGTCGATGACTGGCTCGACTCGTACAAGTAGTCTACACGAGAAACCGAGTCGACAGCCAGTTTGCGACTCATAGACTAGTCGAGCGACTAGTCTAGACTAGTCGTTCGACTCGTAATCGTTGCACCTAGCTCGTGTGCATCTTGATCATCATGTCATTTTCTCTTTTTATTGATTTATCTTTTTTCTATTTATAAGCACCAGAAAAGACCAACCTGCCCCTAATGATATCTACGCGTACTTGGGCATATGATTAGCACTTGAGGCCGACGAGAGTCTTGTGCTGACCGCTCAGAATCCCGTGCTTGACCAATCCCCGATTGCCTGGATTCCTTGCGTCAATCGCCAGGCGCTGCCCTCATCTCCTGAACGTGCCGCTTATCTCCTTGCTGCTCACGCTGCCCATTGCCCGGTATCGCAGTGTGGACATGAAACACAATCCTTCTGCAAGGGCGGTTGCGCCAGCGTGCACGGGCGTGGGAGAGCTTCGGCTGTGAGCTGCCGTGGCTCGCATACGCATCAGCGAGGCAAGGGCAAGTTGCGGCGGCGCGTGTAGACAGGCACGAACACCCGAGACGAGTTGAGGTGGCTCGCGCAGGCATCAACCAGCCGAGGACGAGCTGCCATACGCGCTTGCAGGCATCGGCGAACGGTTGCGAGGAGCTGCGTTTGTTGGTGCAGACATCATCTAGGCGAGGGCCAACGACGTGGGCACGTGCAGACATGGGCGAGCATCGGCGGCGACTTGCGGTTGCTCGCGCATGCGTGGACAAGCTAGGGCGACGAGCACGGGCAACGAGATGTTGTTGCTTGTGCAGCTGTGGGCAAGCTAGGGTGTTGAGCTTCGTTGGCTCGCATATGCATCAACGAGCTACGGCGGCGAGAACTATAACGACAAGGATGAGTACCTCGCAGCAATCCGATCGACCCTACCAGTCTACGCACGCATCAGATATGATTGAAAGATTCAGGGGTAGTTTGGTCCTTTTAGTGCATGAAATGGAGAAAAGAAAAAGAAAAGCAAGAACAAAGAAAAATGGCATGGTAATCAAAGTTGACACCAACTGAGTGCCATTTTTACGAAACCAATCTTAAAAGTGGCAATTTTGAGAAGGCCCATGTTGAAAGTGTACTGGGAAGGCCGAACCCCATGTGTTTCCATTTTTACGAAACCAATCTTAAAAGTGGCAATTTTGAGAAGGCCCATGTTGAAAGTGTACTGGGGAGGCTGAACCCTATGTGTTTTTACCAAAAAAAACCGGAAATATTAACGCCCACACGTGTGGGTGTTTGCACATCGCCCACACGCCTCCATCACCACTCATTTTGCCACGTATGAATAGATGACATCAGCAAAAAAAAATTAGTTTTCGGCTTAAAAATGTTGTATCTCCTAAATAAAAAAGCGAACTAAAAATCCGTTTTCACCATTAAATCCGTCTCGACGAGATCTTCAAAACTAGACCCCATGTTGATATGTTTCGACGAATTTTTTTTTGCCAGAAGTTGCCACTATGTTTACACTGGAGTTGTCATAGGGCTTAAACTAAAGTTGCCATGTGGCAATTTTAGTTTGTAGATCATGGCAATTTTAGTATTTTGATGATGGCAACTCCAGTACTTTGACCATGAAAATTATTTTTTGTATGAACCATGACAATTTTACGTGCATGTATCATGGCAATTTTAATTTATGGTTCATGGCAAGTCTAGTTTCTTAATTCCCCGTTTTATAAATGTCAAAATTTACATTTAAATGTAGAAGAAAATAGCTGAAAATATCATGGCAACTTTAGTATAAACATCATGGCAACTTTTAATCTAATTTTTTTTATCAAAACATATCAACATGGGATCTAATTTTGAAGATCTCATCGTGAGGGATTTAATGGTGAAAACGGATTTTCAATCGGATTTTTCGTTTAAGAGATAAAACATTTTAAAAACTGAAAATCCAAAAAGATTCCTACATGCATGCATGCGATGACGTGGCAATCTGTTTACATTAGAGACGTGTGATGCGTCTCCCTTCCTGCCACACGTGTGGCAGTTAGCGCGACCCAACACCTACAAATCGCTCAGAAAATCTCTCACATATATTATTCCTAAAATCTTAAAAATGCACACGCACCTTTTGAAGAGAACTTGCGGCTGGCTCCTGACCCCTCGATCTCGCTCCCGTCCTCATGATTTCACCTGGAGGTGCTACTTGGTCTGGAAGACTCGCTACGCGACACAGTCGTTTTTCTAGACCAGTCCTCGGCGCCGCGCCGCCCCTCTCCTTCCTTCCTCCCCATGGCGCTTCCCTACTCTTCCCCTCCCTCCCCATTGTGTCGCCTCTCTCCTTCCCTTCCTTCCCATGGTGCGCTCTGCTCCTCCCCTTCCCACCCATAGCTGATGTTGCTTCTCCGGACAGCGGGGTGAAGGACAACGGAGCGACTGCTGTGGAGGGTGGCATGCGCGTCCTTGGGCGGCCATGGAGGGGAAGTGTAGGAGGACCATGGCTGGGAGGCGGTGGAGGGACAACGCGAGGGGGCCATAATCCTCATCGCCGTTCAGCTGCGACAGGTCTCCCTATCTCGTCACAATCGTCCGCGGCTTCCTCTGGCCCTCCTCGCCGGTGACGCCCACGACCAAACCCCGCCTTTCTGCGGCGGCTATATCCACGCCGGACTCCATATCCACCTCAACGACCTGAGGAGCCCCGCCACTTCGAGCCTCGACTTACTCCACGATGACTCCATCCGTGACCCGAGGCCTCCCACTCCCTATTCTCCAAGTGCATCGAGGCGATCTCTCGCCGATCCCGTTCCAATTCGGCCCTTTAGGCAGTAGCTCGGTGTACCACTGTACCATGACATGGTGTCGGTGTGAGGACATGGTGCTTGGTGCTCGGTGTTAGGAACTTGGGATGCCGATCGAGAGGTTAGGCCTCTTCACCTACTGGCCATCATGTCCAGGGCCTCCTCTTTTGCATTGATTTTGTTTGTGAGAGTACTAGCACTGCTGCTCTCCTGCAAATCGAAGAGCAAGAACAAGATTCAGAGAAAGACTTGTTGAGTATATATTGTGTTGCATGTATTTTGTATATTATGGCTCATCTCCTAGTTGTGTATAGTTGAGGTTGAGGCCTTGCCTATTGAGGGAGTCCTGGATTAGGGGGTCTCCAGACAGCCGAACTATATCCTTTGGCCGGACTGTTGGACTATGAAGATACAAGATTGAAGACTTTGTCCCGTGTCTGGATGGGACTCTCCTTGGCGTGAAAGGCAAGCTTGACAATACGGATATGTAGATCTCCTCCCTTGTAACCGACTTTGTGTAACCCTAGCCCCCTCCGGTGTCTATATAAACCGGAGGGTTTAGTCCGTAGGACAACATATAATCATACCATAGGCTAGCTTCTAGGGTTTAGCCTCTTCGATCTCGTGGTAGATCAACTCTTGTAATACTCATATCATCAAGATCAATCAAGCAGGACATAGGGTATTACCTCCATCGAGAGGGCCCGAACCTGGGTAAACATCGTGTCCCCTGCCTCCTATTACCATCCGCCTTAGACGCACAGTTCGGGACCCCTTACCCGAGATCCGCCGGTTTTGACACCGACATTGGTGCTTTCATTGAGAGTTCCACCGTGCCGTCACCATAAGGCTTGATGGCTCCTTCGATCATCGATAACGATGCGTTCCTGGGCGAGGTTTTCCTCCCCGGACAGATCTTTGTATTTGGCGGCTTCGCACTACGGGCCAACTTGCTTGGCCATCTAGAGCAGATCGAGAGCTACGCCCCTGGCCATCAGGTCAGGTTTGGAAATTTAAACTACATCGCCGACATCTGCGGAGACTTGATCTTCGACGGATTCGAGCCCATGTCAGGTGCGCCGCACGATCACGACGGGCATGATTTAGCTCTGCCGTCGGACAGTGTTCGGGAGATCACACCTGCAACTACTCCGGCCTTCAATCCGAAGCAAATTTCGCCATCCAAGGACGGGTGGATGGACCCCGCCATGGAGGCCGCACTCTCAGTGGCGATAGAGCCGGATACTGACTTCACCCCTTACGAGAGTCGTGTTACCGAACCATTGTATTTGTCTCCGGCCACGGACTCCGAGCCTCCTGTGTCCGTGCCTATCGAATCCGATTGGGTGCCGATCATGGAGTTCACCTGCGCGGATATCTTTCAGCACTCACCTTTCAGCGACATGCTAAATTTGTTAAGGTCTCTCTCCTTGTCAGGAGAACCTTGGCCAAACTATGTCCGGCTAGGATGGGATGCGGACGATGAAGAAATTCGCTCCCCACCCACCACCCACTTAGTAGCCATTGTCGATGATTTAACCGACATGCTCGACTTCGACTCCGAAGACATCGACGGTATGGACGACGATGCAGGAGCCAAACGGGAACCACCGCCCACAGGGCGCTGGACCTCCACCTCATCATATGCTATATACATGGTGGACACCCCCAAAGAAGGCAATGGCGACGAGACAGCGGGGGATGGCCCCTCCAAGAAGCAACCCAAGCGCCGACGTCAGCGGCACCACTCTAAGTCCCGCCATAGCAAAAACAACGATAATAGCGCAAGAGAAAAAAACACTCCAGTCGACTCCAAAGGAAATGACGACCACATCGACCCAGCAGCGGAGCACAATGAAACTGCAAACGGCAAACATAGTACGGATCCGATGTTCGAACACGGCGACGCCGAGGATAAACCTCATCAAACCCCCTCGGGGGAGGAAAACAGTCCAGACGAAGATGCACACATCATCCCGGAAACGCACTTGGAACAAGAGAACCTCCGCAGAAGGCTTATTGCCACAACGAGGAGCCTGAAGAAGCAGAAGCAAAGGCTTAAGGCCGCACAAAATACGCTCAGCAGCAGGTGGAACAAAGTGCTCGACAGCGAAGAAAAGTACGGTGGAAGCTACCACACAAAGAGCTATCCAAAGCGGAAGCTATTACCTGAATTCGACGATGAGGCCTTAGAGCCCACACAGCCGAAAAAATAAAACGGCCAACCGGCCGGATCAACCACCTTGTGGCCACGATAGAGCGGCTAATAAGACCGCACATAAGTCAACACACGATCTACGTGAAGACTTGCACCAAAAATCCAGTACGACCAGATCCATCTATGGATCTAGGAAGCGCGCTCCGGCACAAAATCAAAACTGAATACTACAACCGTCCGAACGCCATGATACATCCAAATACAGGGGTGCCCCACACCCCCTATGTTTCACCGATGAGCTGCTGGACCATGAATTTCCAGAAGGATTCAAACCAGTGAACATAGAGGCGTACGGCGGGACCACAAACCCTGGGGTCTGGATTGAGGACTTTATCCTCCATATCCATATGGCCTGCGGAGACGATCTCCACGCCATCAAGTACTTGCCCCTCAAGCTTAAAGGACCAGCTCGGCACTGGCTGAAAAGCCTCCCTAAAAATTCAATTGGAAGTTGGGAGGAGCTCGAGGATGCTTTTCGGGCTAATTTTCAAGGGACCTATGTCCGACCTCCGGATGCAGATGATTTAAGTCATATAATTCAACAGCCTGGAGAGTCAGCCCGAAAGCTTTGGAACAGGTTTCTCACTAAGAAGAACCAAATCGTCGACTGCCCGGACGCCGAAGCCTTAGCAACTTTCAAGCACAGCATCCGAGACGAATGGCTCACCAGACACCTCGGCCAAGAAAGACCGAGAACAATGGCAGCCCTGACAAGCCTCATCACCCACTTTTGCGCAGGTGAAGATAGCTGGTTAGCCCGCAGTAGCACCAGCGATCCAAGCACATCCGAAGTCAGGGATGTCAATGGAAAACCACGACGCAGTAAAAACAAGCGCCGAAATAAAGAAGATAGCCCAGATAATACGACGGTAATCGCCGGATTCAGGGGCTCTCGACCAGGTCAGCGGAAAAAGCCTTTCAAAGGCAGCAGAGATGGACCGTCCAGCCTAAACAAGATTCTAGACACACTATGTCAGATTCATGGCACCCCCGATAAACCTGCAAACCACACCCACAGAGAATGTTGGGTCTTCAAGCAGGCCGGTAAGCTAAACGCCGAACACAAGGGAAGGGAGACACCAAGCGAAGACAAGGACGAACCTCGCCAGCAAAGCACTGGAGAACATAAAAAGTTCCCGCCAGTGGTTAAAACAGTAAACATGATCCACGTGACGAAGAGGAGAAGCAAACATGCACTTCGAGACATACGCGCCATAGAGCCCGTCACCCCCTAAGTTCAACCCCTGGTTGGCCTGCCCGATCACTTTTAATCGTAGGGATCACCTGACTAGCATCCGACATGAAGGATTGGATGCCTTGGTGTTAGACCCAATAATAAACAGATACCATCTCACACGAGTCCTTATGGACGGCGGCAGTGGTCTAAATCTGATATATCAGGACACAGTCCGCAAAATGGGGATAGACCCGACAAAAATAAGCCACAATAATACTACCTTCAAGGGAGTAATACCAGGCCGAGAGGCCCGCTGTACGGGCTCTCTATTACTAGAGGTTGTATTCGGTTCTTCCGACAACTTCCGAAGTGAAAAGTTAACCTTCGACATCGCTCCATTCCGAAGCGGCTATCAAGCACTAATCGGAAGAGCGGATTTCGCTCGTTTTAATGCAGTACTGCATTACACTTCTCTTAAGCTTAAGATGCCTGGTCCATGGGGCACCATCATAGTTAGTGGAAATATTGAGCGCTCTCTACGCGCGGAAAAACATGCGGCGGCTTTAACAGCCGAGCACTAGACGGCCTCACCAACCAGAATAAAATGACAGGTCGTCAAGACCACAGACACGGTTAGACGAGTCCGGCGCATCACTAGATATACCTGAGATTGATTTGATGGTTAAACCCTCATAGACAGTACCAGGGGCTTCCCACGTGTAATCAGGGCTAGTTCGGCTCAACCTGACTTATCTTGGATTTTAATGGTTTATCGAAAATAACCAAAAAAAATTTGGCACGACAACTTTCACCTAAGTTTTTCTCTTTTACAGATGACAATCGTGCTGCACCCGTCCAGGACATGGCACAACGGAGACACAGGCGCAGACGTGCAACAGGGACCTGCTCAAAGGTTTCTTTTCAGATTAAGACCCTGCGTAAACCTTTTTTACTATCTCTTGTTGTTCACATCCTCCGGATACTTACTACAACCGAGAAGGATGCTGACGTTGTTGGCATTTCGCCATGTTAGAATATTGCACGTACCTGGACACTCGGGGTTTATTTTTAAGGGCATTGTTCAGCCCGGATGTTATAAAGACCGAATACCTTAGGGAGTGTTCGGCGTCGCGAGTTTGGCCTTATATGCATCAACTCCGAATCATGTCTTTGCTCAAATGTTGGGTTTGCCCGGCTCCCGTGTTTTGCTACCTTATGTTTCGCTCTATCGGCTAAGGCGGCACCGGGAGAACTACTACGATTGTGCCCTGGTTCATCCGGATGAGCACCTTAGTAGAGAAAGCCGAAAACTGACTGTCATGATAAAGCGCAAGACTGGTCAACCACTCGATGACTTAGCGGAATCTTCGGGATTCCTCCGCATTAACGAAGGGCCGTTTCCCGGTCATGTACGTACGCGCATCGTATTCGGACGAGCGCGGAGGTACCAGGGGCTATATAGTAGCCCCACCGTCAAACTCCTATGGCTAAGTGAAAGTGTTAAAGCAATATAGTCTGATTGCCTCGTTCGCTGCGCTACCACCTCCTTAATGGACCAAGACGTTGGATCAAGTGTGAATACGCGTTTTCTGCAAACACCCTCGCATTATATGCGTGGGGGCTGAAGCCGACGACTGCAAACTTTCAGGTTATATACATATATACATAAACAGCCGCACAGGAGGCATCATAATACTTTCAGGCAAAAGTATAAACACAGCTGAGGGAGTCCTGGATTAGGGGGTCTCCGGACAGCCGGACTATATCCTTTGGCCGAACTGTTGGACTATGAAGATACAAGATTGAAGACTTTGTCTCGTGTCCGGATGGGACTCTACTTGGCGTGGAAGGCAAGCTAGGCAGTACAGATATGGATATCTCCTCCTTTGTAACCGACCTTGTGTAACCCTAACCCTCTCTGGTGTCTATATAAACCGGAGGGTTTTAGTCCGTAGGACAAGATACAATCATACCATAGGCTAGCTTCTAGGGTTTAGCCTCTCTGATCTCGTGGTAGATCTACTCTTGTACTACACATATCTTCAATATTAATCAAGCAGGACGTAGGGTTTTACCTCCATCAAGAGGGCCCGAACCTGGGTAAAACATCGTGTCCCCTGCCTCCTGTTACCATCCGCCTTAGACGCACAGTTCGGGACCCCTACCCGAGATCCGCCGGTTTTGACACCGACATTGGTGCTTTAATTGAGAGTTCCTCTATGTCGTCGCCGTTAGGCTTGATGGCTCCTACGATCATCAATAGCGATGCAGTCCAAGGTGAGACTTTTCTCCCCAGACAGATCTTTGTGTTTGGCGGCTTCGCACTGCGGGCCAACTCGCTTGGCCATCTGGAGCAGATCGAAAGTTACGCCCCTGGCCACCAGGTCAGGTTTGGTAGCTCAAACTACACGACCGATATCCGCAGAGACTTGATCTTCGACGGATTCGAGCCTCTGCCTTGTGCGTCACACGGTCATGATGAGTACGATTTAGCTCTACCATCAGACAGTGTTCAGGAGATCGCACAGGCAGCCGCTCCGACCCTCAATTCGGAGTCAGTTGCGCCGTCCATGGACGGGTGGATGGACCCCGCCACGGAGGCCTTACCCTCAGCGGCGATCGAGTCGAACATCGACCTTACCCTGCATGAGAGCCGTGTTGTCAGACTGCCGGATCCTTCTCCGGCCACGGACTCCGAACCGCCTGCGCCCGTTCCTAGCGAATCCGATTGGGCGCCGATCATGGAGTTTACCTCCGCGGATATTTTTCAGCACTCGCCTTTGGCGACATACTGAACTCATTAAGGTCTCTCTCCTTGTCAGGAGGGTCCTGGCCGAACTATGTCCGGCAGGATTGGGATGCGGATGACGAAGAAATTCGCTGCCCACCCACCACCCACTTAGTAGCCACTGTCGATGACTTAACCGACATGCTCGACTTTGACTCTGAAAACATCGACGGTATGGACGACGATGCGGGAGACGAAGAGGAACCACTGCCCACAGGGCACTGGACAGCCACCTCATCATACGATATATACATGGTGGACACACCCAAAGAAGGCAATGGCGACGAGACAATGGAGGATGACCCCTCCAAGAAGCAACCCAAGCGCCAATGTTAGCGGCGCCGCTCTAAGTCCCGCCAAAGCAAAAGCGGTGATACCGGCATAGGAGATAATAACACTACGAATAGTGCCGAAGATGGCAACAATCCCCTCCAGCATGATCTGGGACAGGAGGATGGAGAGGCCAGCCCTCCTGAGAGAGCGGCAGATGAAAAGGAGGAGGATGACAATTACATGCCTCCCTCCGAAGACGAGGAAAGCCTCGACGATGACGAATTCGTCATGCCAGAGGATCCTGTCGAACAAGAGCGCTTCAAGCACCGGCTTATAGCCACGGCAAATAGCCTTAAGAAAAAGCAGCAGCAGCTTCAAGCTGATCAAGATCTGCTAGCTGACAGATGGACTGAAGTCCTGGCGGCCGAGGAATATAAACTCGAATGCCCCTCCAAGAGTTACCCAAAATGCAGGTTGCTACCCCGACTGGAGGAAGAAGTGTATGACGCGGCTAATCGGCCACCTCATGGCCGCGATAGAGAGGCATTCCAGCCAAAAGCTCAGCCTGCACCCCGACGCCATTCAAATAAAAAGGCATGGGGAAATACGCCAGACCTGCGAGACGTACTGGAGGACAAAGCAAGGCAAACAAGATCGATCTACGGATCACGTGGGCGCCCCACGACAGAGACGATAACCATCACACCGGATACAGTAAAAGTAAATCCGGCCGGGCCGAACACAATAGACAAAACTCATTCAAGCTGCGTCATGATATAGCCCAGTACAGAGGCGCCACACACCCATTATGCTTCACATATGAAGTAATGGATCATCAAATCCCAGAGGGTTTCAAACCTGTCAATATTGAATCATACGATGGCACGACAGATCCTGCGGTATGGATTGAGGATTATCTCCTTCATATCCACATGGCCCGTGGCGACGATCTACACGCCATCAAATACCTCCCACTCAAGCTTAAAGGACCAGCTCGACACTGGCTCAACAGCTTGCCAGCAGAATCCATTGGGTGCTGGGAAGACCTGGAAGCCGCATTCCACGACAACTTTCAGGGCACTTATGTGCGACTACCAGATGCCGATGACTTGAGCCACATAATTCAGCAGCCAGAGTCCTTATGGATTTCACCTCACTCAAGTCCTTATGGATGGCGGCAGCAGCCTGAACCTGCTTTACCAGGACACGGTGCGCAAAATGGGTATAGACCCCTCAAGGATCAAACCCACGAAAACGACATTTAAAGGCGTCATACCAGGTGTAGAGGCCCATTGCACAGGGTCAGTCACACTGGAAGTGGTCTTCGGATCCCCGGAGAACTTCCGAAGCGAAGAGTTTATCTTCGATATAGTCCCGTTCCATAGTGGTTATCATGCACTGCTCGGGCGAACCGCATTTGCGAGATTCAATGCGGTATCGCATTATGCATACCTCAAGCTCAAGATGCCAGGACCTCAGGGGGTCATTACAGTTAATGGAAACACAGAGTGCTCTCTCCGAACGGAGGAGCACACTATGGCCCTCGCAGCGGAAGCGCAAAGCAGCCTCTTAAGGCAATCCACTAGTTCGGCGTTTAAGGACCCGAACACCTTCAAGCGCGCCCGAAGTAATCGGCAACAGGACCGCGTGGTACGTTCCAAGCTCGCATAGCAATGCGGCCCCCACCCGGCCCAAGCCAAACGGCGAAACTCATGCCACGCGTACATAATTACGCATTGAAAATACCATGGGCACAGGCAAGGAGGGGGGCATGACTACGGCAGGCCCCAAGACACGGCTTAAACCGCACCAGGGGCTTCCCGTTTTGTTATTTTCTTTTCAGGACTTTAATCTCTGGAAACCCGGTCCGGCAGCATGATTGCCGAACATATGATGCAACAACCAAGGAGGCAGAAAGCTACACCACACCACGGAACTCCCAGGTGGATTACGATAACGAGTGAAATACTTGCTTTAATATTATTCCTCAGCTTGCCCTTGGAGGAGACATAGTCCTACTTTTTGCTTATTGCACTACATGTATCATTCTGCTTTAACGCACCTTTTTGAATAAACAATGCATAGCATTAAGACTATTATTGCATTCTTTTTATATATATGTGTTCATTAATGACACCTTGCAACCGTACACTTTGGTATGGCCAATACACCAGGGGCTTAAGTACCCCACAATATGGTGTGAGAAGTCCGAACACTTTCACAAGTGCGGCACCCCGAACTTATAGCATTATATGCATCAGCTCCGAACCATGTCTTTGGTCAATAGTTGGGTTTGCCTGGCTCCCATGTTTTGGTACCTTACGTTCCGCTATATCTGCTAAGGTAGCACTGGGAGAACTACTGCGGTCGTGCCCCGGTTCAGCTGGGCTAAGCACCTCAGTAGAGAAAGCTAAAACTGACTGTCATGATAAGGCGAGAGACTGGTCGCTGTTCAAGAGGTTTTCAAGTCCTTAAAGACTTATGCCGCTTAGAGAGAGGAGTCGGCCCTATCCGTCTTAAGGCGTGTATCACGCCCCAGATTCGGCCTTCCGAATACTAGGGGCTTCGCCAAAATTTAAAATTATAGAATTCTATGGCTAAGTGAGAGTGATAACGCATTATAGTCTAATTGCCTTGTTCGTTGTGCTGAGCACCTCCCTCGAAGGACCCAAAAATGGGAACAAGAGTGCTCAGGTTTATCCCGAACACCCCAGCACTCGTGGCATGGGGGCAGAAGCCAATGACTAGCCATCTCTCAGATTTGATAAACATCCGAACAGAAGGTAATATTTTAAATTCAAACAAGTGTTGCATAGCGCATATGAACAAGTTTTCATAACTACAGGATTACACGAGCAAGTTTACTCGAATATTATATCTTTTGTACACTCATTCGCTATGAGACGAGCACCCTTCAGGACACCCTCATAGTACATCTCAGGGTGGCGATGCTCCTTGCCCTCCGGCGGCCCTTCCTTCACCAACTTCACGGCGTCCATCTTGGCCCATTGCACCTTCATACGGGCGAAAGCCCGGCATGCACCTTCAATGCAGACAGACCGCTTGATGACTTCCAATCGTGGGTAGGCATCCACAAGCCGCCTCACTAGGCCGAAGTAGCTATTGGGAAGGGCGTTGCCAGGCCACAGCCGGACTATAAAGCCCTTCATGGCCTGTTAGGGCGCCTTGTGTAGCTCGACCAGTTGCTTCAGCTGGTCGTTCAGAGGCATCGGGTGTTCGGTCCCAGTATACTGAGACCAGAACAGATTCTCTGTTGAGCTTCCCTCCTCGGCCTGGTAAAACTGTGCGGCATCCGACACGCTGCGGGGCAAATCTGCGAATGACCCTGGAGAGCTCCGGATTCGGGTAAGTAACATGTAATTTATTTTCACATGCTTGCTTTGCATATAGAATGCCTTACCCGCCGCTATCTTCTTCATCACATCAATCTCCTGGAGGGCCTTCTGGGCTTCAGCCTTGGCATTGTTTGTGCTCTCGAGGGCCGCGACAAGCTCGGACTCTCGCGTCTTCAAGTCAAGCTCCAACGCCTCATGCTTTGTCACGAGAACGTGGAGCTCTTGCTGCACCTCGCCCACCCAAGCCTCCTGCCTTTCCCGCTCGGTGCGCTCCTTGGTTGCTTTGTATTTGGCCTCGGATAGCGCTTGCTTTAGGGTCGCCACCTCGGTCGTGGCCCCTGGCAAATATACGATGATCCTGTCATTTTGCAATCACGTCTTCTTTTATATATACATATCTATAGACAGGGTATCACTTACCCTTGTTCTCCTCGAGCTGCCTCTTGGCAAAGCCGAGCTCTTTCTTGGACCCCTCAAGGTCCTGCTTCAGTGCGGCGACCTCCGCAGTCAGTGCGGTAGAGGCCAGCAGTGAAGCCTGCATACGCATATAGACATACTTATATTAGACTCTTGCGATATTGTTTGATCCTCTGTTCGACTTTTCTTTGTGAACAGCGAACAGAGCATCAGGGGCTACTATCTATGCGGTAATATCTTTCCCATATTTCAAAAACTTACCTCAAAGCCTGTTAGAAGGCTGGCACAGGCTTCAGTCAATCCGCTCTTGGAGGACTGAACCTTCTGGACCACCACACTCATAATAGTGCGGTGCTCTTCATCGATGGAAGCGCTGCGAAGCACTCCCAGCAGATTGCCCGGTGCCTCTAGTTGGACAGAGGTCACCGGCATAGGCGTCTTGCCCCTTTTGGAAAGAGGCCGCCTGCCTGAGTCCGGAACAATTGGAGGTTCCGGCGCGGTGTTCGGCTGAGGGCCGAACTCGGAGCCCTCGAGAGCCTTGCTCCCTCTGCTCCCGGAGTCCGGAAGGTCACCTTGAGGTGCCTCCGGGACTGTCTCCCCTCGACCCGGTGCCTCTTGAGACAATACCTCGGTGTTGTCCACAGGGCAAGGGGAGGTGGCGGTCGGAAGTGGATCGTTATCCATATCCGACGAGCCCAGGGAGCCGTCCGACGATACGTCGATACAGGCTCGTGGCGGTCTGCATAATCATAATTCGGCATTAGGAGAAGCAGTGCGACAAAGGAATGCTATGAGTTACTCTGGTATCCGAATACTTACGACTTTGCCAGGGGCTTGGCCCTGAGCAACCACTCGTCTTCGCCTTCGGCGGCGATGGTGGAGTAGTCCGGAAGGAGAGTCCTTCCCTTCTTGGACCCTTCACCCCCCAGTAGGGGCGGCCTTCCTTTTCTTGTCTCCCCCGACTGGAGGGGGAACATCTTCATCTTCCTCCTGGTCTTCGGGGGAGGAGTGCATCGCGGAGTTATCGGACGATAAGTCCAATAAACCCTGGCGTCGGGAACACTTTCGGGTTCCCTTGGCCTTCTTGGTCTTCTCCGGCACCTTGTAAGGAGCCGAAGTCAGCATCTCTGTCAGGAGAGCGTCCGTAGTGTCTTCGGGTAGAGGGGCCGGACAGTTAATCTGCGCCGACGTCTCCACCCAGTCCTGTCAAAGGCATGGAGCTCAGACCCCGCACATGGTTAAGCTGGGGGAAATAAATATCCTACCGGATGTATAGAACTCACTGTCGATGTCAAAACCGGCGGATCTCGGGTAGGGGGTCCCGAACTGTGCGTCTAGACCGGATGGTAACAGGAGGCAGGGGACACGATGTTTTACCCAGGTTCGGGCCCTCTTGATGGAGGTAAAACCCTACGTCCTGCTTGATTAATATTGAAGATATGTGTAGTACAAGAGTAGATCTACCACGAGATCATAGAGGCTAAACCCTAGAAGCTAGCCTATGGTATGATTGTATGTTGTGATTGTTGTCCTACGGACTAAAACCCTTCGGTTTATATAGACACCAGAGAGGGTTAGGGTTACACAAGGTCGGTTACAAAGGAGGATATATCCATATATGTATTTCCTAGCTTGCCTTCCACGCCAAGTAGGGTCCCATCCGGACACGAGACAAAGTCTTCAATCTTGTATCTTCATAGTCTAACAGCCCGGCTAGCAGAGATAGTCCGGCTATCCGGAGACCCCCTAATCTAGGACTCCCTCAGTAGCCCCCGAACCAGGCTTCAATAACGATGAGTCTGGCGCGCAGCATTATCTTCGGCATTGCAAGGCGCGTTCTTCTCCAAATTCTGTGTACCTGTCAAAATATTGTCCGATCCCTTGTGACGGTTTGTACTCCTCGGCTTCTACACCCAATAATGGCCACCTTCCATGTGTCGAGCGAATGTGAAGAGCCAGGGTGTTTTCACATTTACCCCCTAGCTATGTAAATGAGCGTCCTATTTAAAAAGACGAGGATTCATATCCAAATCACATCATCCTCCCTTGCCGAGTCTTCATCGGAGTGCACCCGATAGAGATCCATTCCACCATGGCCGGTCGACGCAGCTCCTCCTCTCGTACCCCTAGCTCCAAGCCTGGAGATTGGGAGAGATGTTCCATCCCCACAGCAAATTGGTGATGCTTCAGTCTAAGGGATTTCTTCCCCCAACGTACCTGGTCCTGGTTCGAGCCGGGCTTGCCACCTACAATGGCTGAGAGCAAGCGGAGAGCCGTCCCAATCCCTCCAAGGGAGAGCGGGCATGTCTTATCCCTTATCTGGTAAGAGGGCTCGGATTCCCAATTCATCCGTTTTTCCGAGGGCTTCTGGAGTTCTATGGCCTCCAGCTGCACAACCTTACGTCTGCCTCCCTGCTGCATATCGCGGGATTCGTAGCCCTCTGTGAGTTATTTTTGGGCTGTGAGGCTCATTTCACTATGTGGAAGAAGCTGTTCTGCCTTGTGCCCCGTTCTAAGAAGGGATCAATATATCAAGTGGGTGGAGCCAAAGCGTGGCGTATTGCCGGGACCGGATACCTGTCCGGGACCCCGAAGAAGACGTCCAAAGACTGGCCTTTAGAATGGTTTTATATAGAAGATGTCACGGTTCCGGACCCTATTCAGATCGTCCTTCCCGAGTTCGGCAACGCCCCTTTGAAGAAGCGCCGGAGCTGGCGTCCACGGAGCTCCCTAGAGGAAGACAACAGGGACATTCTTTATCTGATGAGCCGGATAAGTTCTTTAGCTTGATCCGGATTGACCATGATCGAGGTCATGGCTATATGCATTATGCGGGGGGTGCAGCCGCTCCAGTATAGAGGCCACCCCATGTGGGATTTCAACAGGGAGGACGACGCCACCCGCCATGGCCGCAAAGGGCCGGGATCGGCTGCTGACCTAATAAAGATCTTGTCCACTTTGTACAAGGGAGAAGAGGAGGAATTCCTCCGTGTCACCCCGCAGGGCGGATTCTCTATGTACAATCCTCCGAGCTGGGTAAGCGGAGACTTTTTCTTGCCCATCTGTTTCGTATTCCCGTAGTTTAAGTATTCATTCTAGCGATTTCATTGCAGGAGTTGCGCCAGGCAGTAAAGGAGATAAACAACCCTCTTCCACAGCCCGAGGACCCTGGACGGTCCCTTGACCCGGCCTCCCAGGAGGATCCGGATATATCCGTGGAGCTAATCGACGGGGTATTTTACCAAGGGAGTAATGACAATACCTTGGTGGCCATTACGGCCGATTATCCTGGGCTAGTTCCAGCCTCACAGGTGACTGAGACCGAAGTCCCAGCACTTAAAAAGGGATCCGTCCTTGTGCTCTTTTTTTATTGCCGTATAACAGCCGTGTTTTGCAGGGGAGGTCCTCGGGCAGAAGGCCGAACCTGTGGCAACTAGCCAACAAGGGGCCGCTAGGCCAGGTGGGCTGAAGAGATCCGCAGTCCGGATTGAGGCACCGGCGCAGCAGTATGGCATGCCGTCTTTATTGCAAGATATTATTTACAGAGACAAATTAACGCCTATGCCTTCTTTTCAGGAAAAAGAGCGCTCGCCGGACATAACCGGAGAGGCTACCAATCGCGCCTCCAGAAGCCAGGCTCCAAGGCCGGACTCAGAGGTGAGAACGAGTACAAGGCGTGCGCCGGGTGCTCCTCCGACAGAGGATACAGATAGACTGTCCGCCACCCATTCCGAGGTGGAAAGTGCCATGAACCATAGGCGTCGCCGGACTGTTCTTCGTGATGCTTGTTTCTCCCAAGAGGCATTGGATGCCTTCAACTCAGGAGACGCGCACCTCCGTGCCGCTCAAAATGGTCTAGCCAGAGCCACGGAGCAGTATGTAAAAGACATACGGGTGAGAAAATTTGATGATTATATATATCAGTAGCCCCTGAGACTTGAAACAGTTAGGATAACTGATTTAAGGATCATTTGTTATGTAGGTTCTTACAGAAAAGAATACTCAACTGTCCCAAGAGCTGGAAGCGTGCAAAGCCCAACTTCAGGCCGCACTGGCCGCAGCAGGGGAGCCCAAAGAGACCCCCTCTGGTAACATATCCATCAAATGATAAGTATCATATTAGAGTGCGACTTTATATGCAGATCTGACAATAAAATTGCAGATGATGCTGGAGTGAATCCGGATAAGCAACAGCTCATACGCCAGCTGAAGGCCGGTGAGAGCGTGCTTACAAGGGTGAGGTAGGAGAAGAATGATCTCCAAGATGCCAACACCAAGTTGGGCGTGGAGCTAAAAGATGTTCGTGCCCAACTGTCGGACTCTGTTAAGGAGAATCGGCGGCTTCGACGCGACATATTTAGTAAGTGCTTGAACGAACTTTGAAAAAGAGTTCGGCGAGGAAGCTGGCTGACAGAGTTATGTCTGTAGGTATGCTAACAGGTCGTCCTGCCGAGGAGATGCCTGGTTCCACGGGTGATCTTCTACCCAAGCTCGCACAATTACACGAACGAGTTCGGCAGGTGATGCGAGGTGTTGCCCAGGCCTTGTGGCCATCCGTCTCCATACCCGAAGGCCTTGGGGAGCTTGCAGAAAAGCTAAAGGGAGCACGGCGGCACTTCCGATTATGGAAGATATCGGCCTGCCATTAGGGCGCCAGGGAAGCTTGGGCAATGGTGAAGACACGGTATACGAAGGCTGACCCGAACCACATGGCCGAAGTCAGACCTGTGGGGCCTGATGGCAAGGAGATCCCTGTGAATTTAGTGTACGGCCAAGTAGAATTGGCCGCAAAGTATTCCCAACAGGACTGTAGACTAGACAACCTATTGGATGGCATTGAAGAGGAATTCAACCAGTCAAATTGACTATGTAATTTTAAAGTGACATATATGATGCCTTCTAGCCGGATTGTAGATCGTTTGTCGTGGCGGACCTTTTCGCTTCAACCTCGGGACCCGACAGTCCGGAGTGTATCCGAATACCCTCTCAGTTATATAAGAACCGGGGCATGCATGGAGACCAGGCGTAGGGGTCATTAGTGCTTTATCAGACAAGTGCCCAACTAGTTATGTTATATTACATGGGTAGTAAGAAACATCTTCCAGAGAGAATAGTTCCGTTAGGGGTTCCTTTCCCTGGGTAGGCATGCCCTAAAGTGCATGTCCGGACTGCGACAAGAAGCACAGTGAAAACATCTGGGGGCAGATATGGATAATAAATAAAAGTCATCTTTTGTTCACCGACCGAATATTCTCTTAAGAACGCTAGCTTTCGGCTTCACCCAGTCTGAGGTAAACGCCCGGCTGACCCGGCGGTAACAATCGCAGAGGTGTTCCCCTTATGCCCTAGCCAAATTAACGGGAATGTAGGGCATAAATACAAGAGCCAGGCAACCCAGCTTGGCCAAAACTTAAGTCATATCGATGCATATAATGGTGAAAAAAGGTACATGCGGAAGTATAACACATGTGTTGGGCGTGAGGCCCAGGTAAATAATTTAGGCTTCTGTGAGAGAAGTGTTGGAAATATGCCCTAGAGGCAATAATAAAAGCATTATTATTATATTTCCTTGTTCATGATAATTGTCTTTATTCATGCTATAATTGTGTTATCCGGAAATCGTAATACATGTGTGAATAATAGACACCAACATGTCCCTAGTAAGCCTCTAGTTGACTAGCTCATTGATCAACAGATAGTCATGGTTTCCTGACTATGGACATTGGATGTCATTGATAACGAGATCACATCATTAGGAGAATGATGTGATGGACAAGACCCAATCCTAAACATAGCACAAGATCGTTTGCTAGAGTTTTCCAATGTCAAGTATCCTTTCCTTAGACCATGAGATCGTGTAACTCCCGGATACCATAGGAGTGCTTTGGGTATACCAAACGTCACAACGTAACTGGGTGACTATAAAGGTATACTATGGGTATCTCCGAAAGTGTCTGTTGGGTTGACACGGATCAAGACTGGGATTTGTCACTCCGTATGACGGAGAGGTATCACTGGGCCCACTCGGTAATGCATCATCATAATGAGCTCAAAGTGACCAAGTGTCTGGTCACGGGATCATGCATTACGGTACGAGTAAAGTGACTTGCCGGTAACGAGATTGAACGAGGTATTGGGATACCGACGATCGAATCTCGGGCAAGTAACATACCGATTGACAAAGGGAATTGTATACGGGGTTGCTTGAATCCTCGACATCGTGGTTCATTCGATGAGATCATCGAGGAGCATGTGGGAGCCAACATGGGTATCCAGATCCCGCTGTTGGTTATTGACCGGAGAGCAATCTCGGTCATGTCTACATGTCTCCCGAACCCGTAGGGTCTACACACTTAAGGTTCGGTGACGCTAGGGTTGTAGGGATATGTATATGCAGTAACCCGAATGTTGTTCGGAGTCCCAGATGAGATCTCGGACGTCACGAGGAGTTCCGGAATGGTCCGGAGGTAAAGAATTATATATAGGAAGTGCTATTTCGGGCATCGGGACAAGTTTCGGGGTCACCAGTATTGTACCGGGACCACCGGAAGGGTCCCGAGGGTCCACCGGGTGGGGCCACCTGTCCCGGGGGGCCACATGGGCTGTAGGGGGTGCGCCTTGGCCTACATGGGCCAAGGGCACCAGCCCCAAGAGGCCCATGCGCCTAGGGTTTCAAGGAGGGAAGAGTCTTAGGAGGGGAAGGCACCTCCTAGGTGCCTTGGGGAGGAGGGATTCCTCCCCTTGGCCGCACCCCCCTAGGAGATTGGATCTCCTAGGGCCGGCCCCCCCTTGGCCCTCCTATATATAGTGGGGAGATGGAGGACTTCTTACCTTGATCTTTGGTGCCTCCCTCTCCCTCTCCAACACATCCTCCTCCTCCATAGTGCTTGGCGAAGCCCTGCCGGAGTACTGCAGCTCCATCACCACCACGCCGTCGTGCTGCTGCTGGAGCCATCTTCCTCAACCTCTCCTTCCCCCTTGCTGGATCAAGAAGGAGGAGACGTCACGCTGACCGTACGTGTGTTGAACGCGGAGATGCTGTCCGTTCGGCGCTAGGATCTCCGGTGATTTGGATCACATCGAGTACGACTTCCTCATCCCCGTTCTTTGAACGCTTCCGCGCATGATCTACAAAGGTATGTAGATGCAATCCGATCACTCGTTGCTAGATGAACTCATAGATGGATCTTGGTGAAACCATAGGAAATTTTTTGTTTTCTGCAACGTTCCCCAACAAGAAGCCCCCAGGTATGAAGAGTGCGGCTAGTGCATTTGTGATGTATGATTGAGGCACAAGGTGACCCTTGAAGGCCTACGAAAATAAAAAGAAAGAAAGGGAAACAAGACAGATGATGCATATGCAGAAAATGGATGAAGGGAGGGGACTAACATAAAGTCCGGAGCTAGGCGTAGAATCGTCGGAGCCTGGCTGCGTTCCATGGGTTCGGTTCGAGTCGACTGGTTGATGCATCTCGCAGTCGGTACGCTCCACCGGTCAGAACTTGGTCGATAATGAAGGGACCTTCCCATTTGTGCTCGAGCTTGTTCTTTTTCTTATCTGGTAGCCGTAGAACTAGTTCGCCAACGTTATAAGTTTTGGCTCGCACTTCTCTGCTTTGGTATCTGCGAGCCTGTTGCTGGTAAAATGCAGAACGGGCTTTGGCTACGTCGCGCTCTTCCTCCAAAGTGTCCAGACCGTCCTGCCGATCGAGCTCGGCTTCTCTTTATTCGTACATGCGCACTCGAGGTGAGTCATGAATTATGTCACAGGGCAGGACTGCCTCTGCGCCGTACTGTTGGGTAACGCAGTAATTTCAAAAAAATTCCTACGCACACGCAAGATCATGGTGATGCATAGCAACGAGAGGGGAGAGTGTGATCTACGTACCCTTGTAGATCGACAACGGAAGCGTTAGCACAACGTGGTTGATGTAGTCGTACGTCTTCACGGCCCGACCGATCAAGCACCAAAACTATGGCACCTCCGAGTTCTAGCACACGTTCAGCTCGATGACGATCCCCGGACTCCGATCCAGCAAAGTGTCGGGGAAGAGTTCCGTCAGCATGACGGCGTGCTGACGATCTTGATGTACTACCGTCGCAGGGCTTCGCCTAAGCACCGCTACAATATTATCGAGGACTATGGTGGAAGGGGGCACCGCACACGGCTAAGAATATGATCACGTGGATCAACTTGTGTCTCTAGGGGTGCCCCCTGCCTCCGTATATAAAGGATCAAGGGGGGTGCGGCCGGCCAGGAGAGGGCGCGCCAGGAGGAGTCCTACTCCCTCCATGAGTAGGATTCCCCCCTTTCCTAGTTGGAATAGGATTCGGGAGGGGGGAAAGAGGAGAGAGAGAAGGAAGGGGGGGCGCCGCCCCCCTCTCCTTGTCCTATTCGGACTAGGGGGGGGGGAGGGGCGCGCGGCCCAGCCCTGGCCACCTCTCCTCTCTTCCACTAAGGCCCACTAAGGCCCATATACCTCCCAGGGGGTTCCGGTAACCTCCCGGTACTCCGGTAAAATCCCGATTTCACCCGGAACACTTCCGATATCCAAATATAGGCTTCCAATATATCAATCTTTATGTCTCGACCATTTCGAGACTTCTCGTCATGTCCCCGATCCCATCCGGGACTCCGAACTCCTTCGGTACATCAAAACTCATAAACTCATAATATAACTGTCATCGAAACCTTAAGCGTGCGGACCCTACGGGTTCGAGAACAATGTAGACATGACTGAGACACGTCTCCGGTCAATAACCAATAGCGGAACCTGGATGCTCATATTGGCTCCCACATATTCTACGAAGATCTTTATCGGTCAGACCGCATAACAACATACGTTGTTCCCTTTGTCATCGGTATGTTACTTGCCTGAGATTTGATCGTCGATATCTCAATACCTAGTTCAATCTTGTTACCGGCAAGTCTCTTTACTCGTTCCGTAATACATCATCCTACAACTAACTCATTAGTTGCAATGCTTGCAAGGCTTAAGTGATGTGCATTACCGAGAGGGCCCAGAGATACCTCTCCGACAATCTGAGTGACAAATCCTAATATCAAAATACGCCAACCCAACATGTACTTTTGGAGACACCTGTAGAGCTCCTTTATAATCACCCAGTTACGTTGTGACGTTTGGTAGCACACAAAGTGTTCCTCCGGCTAACGGGAGTTGCATAATCTCATAGTCATAGGAACATGTATAAGTCATGAAGAAAGCAATAGCAACGTACTAAACGATCGGGTGCTAAGCTAATGGAATGGGTCATGTCAATCAGATCATTCATCTAATGATGTGATCCCGTTAATCAAATAACAACTCTTTGTCCATGGTTAGGAAACATAACCATCTTTGATTAACGAGCTAGTCAAGTAGAGGCATACTAGTGACACTCTGTTTATCTATGTATTCACACATGTATTATGTTTCCGGTTAATACAATTCTAGCATGAATAATAAACATTTATCATGATATAAGGAAATAAATAATAACTTTATTATTGCCTCTAGGGCATATTTCCTTCAGTCTCCCACTTGCACTAGAGTCAATAATCTAGTTCACATCGCCATGTGATTCAACACTAATAGTTCACATCACCATGTGATTAACACCCATAGTTCACATCGTCATGTGACCTATACCCAAAGGGTTTACTAGAGTCAATAATCTAGTTCACATCGTTTATGTGATTAACACCCAAAGAGTACTAAGGTGTGATCATGTTTTGCTTGTGAGATAATATTAGTCAACGGGTCTGTCACATACAGATCCGTAAGTATTTTGCGAATTCTATGTCTACAATGCTCTGCACGGAGCTACTCTAGCTAATTGCTCCCACTTTCAATATGTATCTAGATCGAGACTTAGAGTCATCCAGATCTGTGTCAAAACTTGCATCGACATAACTTTTTACGATGAAACTTTTGTCACCTCCATAATCGAGAAATATTTCCTTATTCCACTAAGGATAATTTTGACCTATGTCCAGTGATCTACTCTTAGATCACTATTGTACTCCCTTGCTTAACACAGTGTAGGGTATACAATAGATCTGGTACACATCATGGCATACTTTATAGAACCTATGGCTGAGGCATAGGGAATGACTTTCATTCTCTTTCTATCTTCTGCCGTGGTCGGGCTTTGAGTCTTACTCAATTTCATACCTTGTAACACAGCCAAGAACTCTTTCTTTGACTATTTTTGAACTACTTCAAAATATTGTCAAGGTATGTACTCATTGAAAAAACTTATCAGGCGTCTTGATCTATCTCTATAGATTTTGATGCTTAATATGTAAGCAGCTTCACCGAGGTCTTTCTTTGAAAAACTTCTTTAAAAACACTCCTTTATGCTTTGCAGAATAATTCTACATTATTTCCGATCAACAATATGTCATTCACATATACTTATCAGAAATGCTGTAGTGCTCCCACTCACTTTCTTGTAAATACAGGCTTCACCGCAAGTCTGTATAAAACTATATGCTTTGATCATACTATCAAAGCATTTATTCCAACTCCGAGAGGCTTGCACCAGTCCATACATGGATCGCTGGAGCTTGCACACTTTGTTAGCTCCTTTTGGATCGACAAAACCTTCCGGCTGCATCATATACAACTCTTCTTCCAGAAATCCATTCAGGAATGCAGTTTTGACATCCATTTGCTGGATTTCATAAAATGCGGCAATTACTAACATGATTCGGACAGACTTAAGCTTAGATACGAGTGAGAAACTCTCATCGTAGTCAACACCTTGAACTTGTCGAAAACCTTTTTGCGACAATTCTAGATTTGTAGATAGTAACACTACTATCAGCGTCTGTCTTCCTCTTGAAGATCCATTTAATCTCAATGGCTCGCCGATCATTGGGCAAGTCAATCAAATTCCATACTTTGTTCTCATACATGGATCTCATCTCAGATTTCATGGCCTCAAGCCATTTCGCGGAATCTGGGCTCATCATCGCTTCCTCATAATTCGTAGGCTTGTCATGGTCAAGTAACATGACCTCCAGAACTGGATTACCGTACCACTCTGGTGCAGATCTCACTCTGGTTTACCTACGAGGTTCGGTAGTAACTTGATCTGAAGTTACATGATCATCATCATTAGCTTCCTCACTAATCGGTCTAGTAGTCACAGGAACAGATTTCTGTGACGAACTACTTTCCAATAAGGGAGCAGGTACAGTTACCTCATCAAGTTCTACTTTCCTCCCACCCACTTCTTTCGAGAGAAATTCCTTCTCTAGAAAGGATCCATTCAAAGCAACGAATATCTTGCCTTCGGATCTGTGATAGAAGGTGTACCCAACATTTTCTTTTGGGTATCCTATGAAGATGCACTTCTCCGATTTGGGTTTGAGCTTATCAGGTTGAAATTTCATATAAGCATTGCAACCTCAAACTTTAAGAAATGACAGCTTAGGTTTCTTGCCAAACCATAGTTCATACGGTGTCGTTTCAACGGATTTAGATGGTGCCCTATTTAACATGAATGCAGCTGTCTCTAATGCATAACCCCAAAACGATAGTGGTAGATCGGTAAGAGACATCATAGATCACACCATATCTAATAAAGTACGGTTATGATGTTCGGACACACCATTACATTGTGGTGTTCCAGGTGGCGTGAGTAGTGAAACTATTTCACATTGTTTTTAACTGAAGGCCAAACTCGTAACTCAAATACTCTTCTCTACGATCAGATCGTAGAAACTTTATTTTCTTGTTACGATGATTTTTCACTTCACTCTGAAATTCTTTGAACTTTTCAAATGTTTCAGACTTATGTTTCATCAAGTAGATATACTCATATCTTCTCAAAACATATGTGAAGATTAGAAAATAATGATACTTGTCGCGAGCCTCAATATTCATCGGACCACATACATCAGTATGTATGATTTCGAACAAATCTGTTGCTCGTTCCATTGTTCTGAAGAACAGAGTCTTAGTCATCTTGCCCATGAGGCATGGTTCGCAAGCATCAACTGATTCATAATCAAGTGATTCCAAAAACCCATCAGCATGGAGTTTCTTCATGCGCTTTACACCAATATGACCTAAACGGCAGTGCCACAAATAAGTTGCACTATCATTATTAACTTTGCATCTTTTGGTTTCAATATTATGATTATGTGTATCACTACGATCGAGATCCAACGAACTATTTTCATTGGGTGTGTTGCCATATAAGGTTTTATTCATGTAAACAGAACAACAATTTATTATCTTACTTAAATGAATAACCGTATTACAATAAACATGATCAAATCATGTTCATGCTCAACGCAAACACCAAATAACACTTATTCAGGTTCATCACTAATCCCGAAAGTATAGGGAGTGTGCGATGATGATCATATCAATCTTGGAATCACTTCCAACAGACATCATCACTTCACCCTTAACTAGTCTCTGTTTATTCTGCAACTCCCGTTTCGAGTTACTAATCTTAGCAACTGAACTAGTATCAAATACTGAGGGGTTGCTATAAACACTAGTAAAGTACACATCAATAACATGTATATTAAATATAGTTATGTTCACTTTGCCATCCTTCTTATCTGCCAATCACTTGGGGTAGTTCCGCTTCCAGTGACCAGTCCCTTTGCAGTAGAAACAGTTAGTCTCAGGCTTAGTATAACGCCCTCGATGCGGCTATAGCTCCCACGTGTCGAGGCACGACTTAGAGGCATAACCGCATTGAAAGCAATGTCGCAAGTCAGGCAATCATTACAACATCCCATGTAATATATAATAAAAGGGGGAGATAACATAGTTGGCTTACACTCGCCACGTCACATCAGAGTACATAAATAACATCCATCAAACAAATCACTCATGGCCCGACTACGGTGCCAAAATAGAAAAGACCCCCAACATGCGACAAGGTCCTGAATCGATAACCCCAACTAGGCACCACTACTGATCATCCGGAAAAGACACATAGTATCGCTGAGAGTCCTCGTCGAACTCCCACCTGAGCTCGTAATCGTCAACTGGAGCAGAATCACCTGGACCTGCATCTGGAGTTGTAGCATCTGTGAGCCACAGGGACTCAGCAATCTCACACCCACGCGATCAAGACTATTTAAGCTCATAGGAATGGATAAGGCAAATATATGTGGAGCTGCAGCAAGCGACTAACATATGTGGTGGCTAACTTAAACGCAAAAGAGAGCGAGAAGAGAAGGCGAAGCACGAGCGAGAAGCTAAAGGAACATCCTGCGCAAGCATAACTCCAACACCGTGTCCACTTCCCGGACTCCGCCGAGAAGGGGCCATCACGGTAACACACACGGTTGATTCATTTTAATTAAGTTTAGTTCAAGTCATCTACAACCGGACATTAACAAATTCCCATCCGCCCATAACCGCGGGCACGGCTTTCGAAAGTTCAATCCCTGCAGGGGAGTCCCAACTTAGCCCATAACAAGCTCTCACGGTCAACGAAGGAATAGACCTCCACCCGAGACACACCGATCAGACTCGGCAACCCGGTACAACAAGACAATTCGACAGGTTAAAACAAGACCAGCAACACCGCCCGAATGTGCCGACAAATCCCGATAGGAGCTGCACATATCTCTTTCTCAGGGCTCACTCAGATGAGCGCTCCATACAACTAAAACCAAACCTCGAGTTTCCCCGAGGGGGCGCTGCACAGGACTCTAGTTTGGACCAACGCTCAGAGGAGCACTGGCCCGGGGGGGTTAAAATAAGATGACCTTCGGGCTCCGGAAACCCAAGGGAAAAGAGGCTAGGTGGCAAACGGTAAAACCAATGTTGGGCATTGCTGGAAAAGCTTTAATCAAGGCGAACTATCAAGGGGTTCCCATTATAACCCAACCGCGTAAGGGACGCAACAATCCGGGAACATAACACCGATATGACGGAAACTAGGGCGGCAAGAGTGGAACAAAACACTAGGCGAGAGGCCGAGCCTTCCACCCTTTACCAAGTATATAGATGCATTAAGATAACATAGCAATATAATGATACCCCAACAAGCAATATAAATGTTCCAACAAGGAACGGCTCCAATCTTCACCTGCAACTAACAACGCTATAAGAAGGGCTGAGCAAAGCGGTAACATAGCCAATCAATGGTTTGCTAGGACAATGGTGGGTTAGAGGTTCAACATGGCAATTGGGAGGCTGACAAGCAAATGGTAGGCATCGTAGCATTGGCAAAGCAAAAGAGCGAGCAAACTAGCATAGCAAAGATAGTAGTGATTTCGAGGGTATGATCATCTTGCCTGCACAGTTGTCAGAGTTGACTGGATCCTCACAAGCAAACTCAACGG